>NC_091190.1:9933353-10233353 GCF_040958095.1 Procambarus clarkii | reverse complement strand
ACCACACCATTATTTTGTCCTTCTAGGAATCTTCAAACGACTTCTTATGTTCCTTTTCAAAATAAACTTGTGGTCAATTATGTATTTACAGGATTTAGTGACCAGTATTGCAATAACAGCAGGATTGTGGTGATAATAAGTACTGTGCATAGTATTGTGGTAGTAATTGTGGTGAGGGAGCAAGGGAGAGAATCGAGGTAGTCTCACTGTGTGGCAGCCACTCTTGTTTTGGTCATCATACTAGCTTAGTGGTTCGCTATGGTGAACATATTTGCCCATGGGTATATACAGTGTGTGTATATAGTGTAGTAACAGCAACAGGAGTATGTTGGGAGGAGCTATTTTGGTGAGGGTGGTGACGTAATCGTAGTGTCGTCTGCTGGCTGCTGTGTGATTTCTCATGCAGTGTAAAGTTTGGACACAATACCGGCTTACTTGCATAGTTCTGGTGAATAAAACATGTAGATAGGTATACATAACATGTGTAAATAGTGTAATACAAACAATAACAGAATGGTGGGAAGAGCAATGTTGACAAGTAAGATGTTGGAGGAGTGAGGGAGAGACTGGATGTTGGAGGAGTGAGGGGTGTGGCAGCTAACACTCGCGGAGTTCTGAGTGTGTTCATGGTGAATGTATATAGTGTGTGATAGTGTATAGTGTGTAAATAGACTGTTTATATACATAAATTAGCATAATACAAGGGAAATATGTGCCGGATATGTGTACACATGTGTCATGCACGTAACACAGTGTCTTTGGACAGTACAGATGTTCTACTGCTATAATATAGTGTACATGTTCATTATACATAGGATTGGCACGTGAAAGCATATATAATGTTTTTGGAACTGTGCGCAGAAAATGAACAAAAATATATTCGTGGCAACTCGCGCATCTTGCCCCGAGCGCCCTACCGGCCCCGGGGGTGTATGCCATGGGCGACCATGGAATGATGACTTCACGCACGAACTTACGGACCCCATAGCAGTTAAAGTACTTACAATTTTGACCGTCTGTTATTATACCATTACTCAGGGAAGGAGTTTTGACACTTTAAAAACAGAAAAGAATTTTTTCCAGAGATTTTATTTCCTGCATACTGGGGGGGGAGGGGGGGTCATATTTGGAGGCCGCGCAGTTAAGGGGTTAAGGGAGGGAGTGGTGGCGAGTGGCTGGTGTGTAGTGGTCACTCCTCATTGCTTATTGACTCACTATATTAACTTAGTGGTTCGTTATGATGAACAAAACATGCAGATACTGTACTTATATATATAACCTGTGTGTATAGTGTAATAACTGCAAAAGTATTTTATTGTTTTATGAACATAATAATTGAATCACTAATATGCACACTATAATTTTGAGTATAGCGATGATTCACACATTTTATTATATAAATATATCACACTACACACTATTGAATAATATTACAACAAAAAATTAAGAAAAAATTTGAGACATTGAAATAATTAGGTGATAATATCTTTGTGGCAACTTCCACCTAAGAGCTGTGGTGGACCTAACCGCCTCTGGCGCTTGCTCTGTTAACTCCTTTTTGCCAGACTTCCCCGCCCTATTGCGGCCAAAATATGCCACTGGTCATAATATTGGTGAAGCTAGGTGCAATAAGGACCTAACACAAAGGTCAGATGCAAGTGATACTGAGTGTCGCCCTTGTAATCCTATGCTATCTCCAATTTATTTAGATGATACATAGATGAATTGTTTTCTGCATTCAGTGATGATGAATCTGATACAAGTTACATAGATGAACAGTGTTAGCAGCTTCCATGGTGGTGTTTTCCATAGATATTTTCAAGAATACCTGAATCTCTTCCTAACTGACGGACACTCTTTGAGGCTAGCTGAATCTCTTTCTGACTGACGGACACTCTTTGAGGCTGACGGACACTCTTTGAGGCAAGCTGAATCTCTGTGGGACCATGCAAAGCAATCTTTTCAAGACTACCTTACAAATTGATCTTTTCCTATAATTTTTTCAATACTACCTTATGCTTTACAAGCTTAGCTACATACAATCTACAAATATTAAAGTCAAGGGTGTACGTGAATGTGTTATTTGCAAGCATACAGAATGAAGAAACAGGAAGCGAAAATTTATCTGTACCTGGTGCACTGAGAGTGAAGTCGCGCTGTGTAGCATGGACTACTTCGTTGATTATTACTCACTTCCGAAGTACTAAGTGTGTAATACAATGTGTTACTGTAATAGTGTGTGAAACTGTACATACAGTACAACCTCGATTCAACGTACTATGGGAGCAATCCCAGTTTGCTGGAGCGTTGGATTCGTTGCAAGAGGTGACCTTCAAGAGGCGTTTGTGTCAGTGTCTTTTTTTTTCTTGTACACAATATAAATGCATTATCATATTACATACTGTACCTATATATTACTTCTCTACTAAAAAATACTGTAATTCATAAATTTACCTTATTGTTGAAGTTATGTCCATCTTGAAGTTTCGTGAAGTTGTGAATGCTCTACAGTAAATACGTGCTGTAGTGCATTATGCCGTTAGCACTGTGTTGATTAAAAGTAGTTCTGCTGTATGTTGAGTACTACAATACAATTTATGAAAACTATTGTACACTAAAATTACTGCAACTTTAATTTTAACACTGTGTACACACTTAAATTTAACACTTGTTCTAACTGTTCACGCCGCACACGATGTTTTTAGATGTTTTTCTGTGCCACCTTTTGTTGTCTAATCCTGTCTGCACTGCTAGTACATCTGGTGGAAACTGATTACTGGCTGCTCTTTCTGCAAATTTGGTTGCCAGTACTTTGACTTCATGTTGAGGATCCTTAGGGTGTGGGGCTTTTGGTGGTTTATTTCGTTTGGCCTTATGGATTTGCTACCACATCTCTCCAAGAGAGGTGTGTTCATTCAGATGTGAACACCATTCCAGCCACTTTTGTTCTTTTATTATCCTAGTCTCTTGATGCCCATGTTCCTTGACCTCACAAAGTAAGATCCTGTTTTGTTCAATTGGCTGCATTTTGTATAGCTTCCTTGTGCTGTTGAGTCTATGATTGAGTTCTTTGAAACATTTGCATTAGTACCAGTGATCTTTGTGGAGTCTGGTGGACTGTTTTTTCAGTGGAATTGAGTGGTTGACTGTACTTTGAATTGCTTTGACAAATTCTTGTTCTACCTGATTAATGTCTTCGGGAACATCATAGTTTCTATGCCACTCTGAAATGATGTTTTGAATCGGTATCATTTTGCTAAAGTAAAGTTTCAGGCTTCTGGTGGAGGTGGGGTGGTTAGATCTAACTTAAGATCAATTTGGACCCCATAGTGGTCGCTTGTGAATGTGGGCTCAACTGACTATGTTGCTGCATCTCTTAGGGAGGCTGAAACGAAGGTAAGGTCTAATCTACCTCCCTGGATGTGGGTGGGTTCATTCTTCTTTAGGAGTTGGATTTCTTGTAGCTGGTCTAGTAGATGTGCTATGTCAGTGCCGGCCTCATTTGCTGTGTTCGAGCCCAGTGCCAATCGATGTTGGGCATTGAAATCACTACAAATTATTGTGTTTGAGGTGGTCACGTGTCCAAATAACACTGAGAGATCCATTTCAGTACGTGGAGACCTGTAAACATTAAACTCTTCAGGTTTGTTGTGTTTTAGCTCATTGGATACTCCCATCACCTCTGTCCTTGGCCCACAATCGGATGGGCTAGTTATGGGCTTGGATATCAGGTCACATTTCACATAGATGGCACATTCCCTGGATTGCCTGTTGACCCATGGAAGGAAGAAGCCTCTATAGACTGAGATTTTAGGTTCTAATCCGTCTCAAAGCAAGCTCTCCTGTAGTATCAGGATGTCTATGCCTTTGGTTGCTGCTATGCATTGCAAGTATTGCAATTTTGTGTGCAGCCCTTGTGCATTCCATTGCAGGATCTTTAGTCCTTTAGGTTGTTGGAACTTGCTGATATTACCATGGTATCCATGAAATCAGATGAACTGGCCATGGAAGTTGAAATTGGAGTTGAGGATCATGGTGTACTTGAAGCTGACTCATCAAGGTTACTTTCAGAAGTACTGGACTCTACCTGATTTTTAGGAGAGTGTTTCCTGCCCTGCATTCTTGAAGGTGAGGATATTGTTTTTTAATTTCTTGAGCTTGCGCTCAATTGTTTTTCAAGTTTCTGTGGTTTGCTTGATGCTGTGTTTCGACAGCAAACTTTAGGCCATTTCCATCACCAAGGCCTTAAGCATTGGCCAGACGGTGTCCAGTTGTGCAGGAGCACTACTTCTGAGCTGGTTTGGGGCCCTGTTTTCTCTTTGGCCTTTATTAGAGGAAACTTGGGACATTCTTGCATTCAGTGCCCCCAGTGTGCTTACTGGATGCAATGGATGGGCAGGATGGGCAGGCAATTTTGTTGAACTGTTTTTTGTGGCCCCCCCAGCCATCGCTCTGTCCTGGACGGAGGCCTTCACATCCTCCACGATGGCGGAGGGACATGTGCCCCCCTCAACCTGGTTTATTCTTGGTAAGCTGCACGCTGTTTTTATGGGCAGGGGAGCTGGTATATGTTTTGGTTGGGGCTTCTGCTCTGCTGTAGGTGGGGGAGGGGGGGTTCATTTAGATCTTTTTAACCCTTTTGGGGCATCTTAAGTTCCTGACATGGTGTGCTTTGGAGCAATTTAGGCACTTAGCTTGGACGGGCTGGTTTGCTTTGTGTTTATCTAGGCATATTTTTGTGTTAGGTGACAGATAGATGAATGACATTACATGGAGGATATTAATAAGGTATTAAATGTATCAGCATAAAGTGCGACATGTTGGCAACTTATGTTCTTCTGGCTGTTTCCATTCCTGTTGCAGGGCCATTCGGTCCAGCTTTTGCGTTGGCTCAGGGTCTTGAAGTGTGTGTAGAGTGTAATTGTGTATTAACTGGTTATTGATTGCTGGTCTAGATTTCTTGATATACAGCACTTCACTGATGTCTAATCTTCTATTGTCATGTGTGTGTGGTGATTATATGTTCCTTGATGGAGCCCTGTTGTTCACATTTTTGGTTCTCAAGCTCGAATATATCATCTTACTTGATGATATATTCGAGCTTGAGAACCAAAGAAGGGTAACCACTAAAGACACTGTAGAAAGAACTGATTGCGGAAGGAGGGAAGACCCGAGGGAGATAACAAGAGCCCTATACTGACCCTGTAGCTCAGAGTGGCAGCTAAGAGCCTCTGTGATAACAAGGATGTGATAGTAAGGAGAGGTAACGAGTCACCAATATACAGCACAACCTCGATTCAACGTACCCCGATTCAACGAATCTCTGGCTAGTTCGCACACTTTTCAGGCCGGATTTACTCACCCGGTTCGACGAACAATGGTTCGCCGAAGCGGGGATGTTCGGATTTGCTTACGATGTCCAGACAGAATTCACAGACTGGTGGAAAACTTTCCCATTCTATCACAGATTACAATTAATAATTCCCTCATATGACAAGTTTGATCACACAAGTGGACCGCACAAGTGGACCGCACAAGTGGACCGCACAAGTGGTCCGCACAAGTGGTCCACAAGCTTACAATGTTGGGACAGAGTTCACATGGGTGGAAAACTTTCTCATTCTATCACAGATTACAATTAATAGTTCCCCCATATGACAAGTTTGATCACACAATTGGACTGCACAAGTGAGTTCACAAACTTACGATGTTGCAGAGTTCACAGAGTTGTGGAAAACTGTCTCATTCTATCACAGTTTACAATTAATAATTCCTTCATAAGACAAGTTGCATCACACAATTAAGTGGACCACACAACAAGTGAACCATATGAACCAAACACCAGCCAGAATGGTCCACACAAGTCAACCACATGAACCAGATACCAGCCAGAGTGGTCCACACAAGTCAACCACATGAACCAGATACCAGCCAGAGTGGTCCACACAAATGAACGATCGAGTTTCCATAATTTTCGTTCACTGATTTGTGGCAGACGTATCTTTGTAAATTAATTTAAAGGCTGAAGCATGATTAGCTAGCTACATGTCGTAAAATCTCCTTATAGACATTTTCTGTGATAAAACAAGGTGAGTGAGGGTGGACAGATAAGGGAATACTGTTCTGTAAACCTCACTTGGTTTTCCTTCGTCTGTGTCGTTATAGTTCAGTGACCCATGACTTTGAAAGTTTCAGACTAATAAATCATTTCTAAAACCAATGCTTTAATAGCTTTTTATTATCCTAATTAAACTAAGCTAAATAAAACCGAAAATATACTGTAATATGATAGACATCTGCTATTTGAGAAGTTATTTGTTATTGGAACAACTCCAGCGTGAGCGAGTGGACGGGTCTAATCCCTGTACATACAGCACCATGCATTTCTCGTTTCATTTCGTCGCCACAGTTCAATGACTATGGCTTCAAAATAATAAAATTAATAAATCGGTTCTAAAATAAGTTTTTTATATCTCTTATTATCCTAATAATGTTACTAATCTAAATATATAACCTAAATATATATAATATGATGTAAATCCAATATTTGAGATAAATTTATGTTACTGGATCTGGCTTAAACACCAGCCTACTGGAGGGTGTATAGACCTAGTCTGCGTTCATACAGTAGGCACCCATTGCCGTTAGCTTTGTCTGCGTACGAGTGACGTGTTTGTCCACCGGTGAAAGAATAATTGTGGAATTTACCATTTTTTTGACTACAGCTTTATTAATATACAACAAGATGTCTCAAGGGCTTGCTAATCGTGCTGTATCTACAAAGAGGAAGAGAAGTTTTTTATCCATTGAGCAGAAATTATACATGATAGAGAAACATGAACGTGGCTACTCTCTTACTAGGCTGGCAGCAGAATTTAATGTCGGGAAAAGTACGGCGTGTGATATCAAGAGACAGAAAGATGATATTAGGAAGTTTCTTGCTTCGAGTGATAGTGGTGCATTAAATAAAAGGAAAACAATAAAAGGTTCTGCAAATACGAATTTGGACGAAGCTGTGTATAAATGGTTTAACCAGGAGTGCTCTGTGGGGATGCCACTTGGCGGCGACGCCATTAAGACAGCAGCCGATAAATTTGCACAAAAGATGAACATTCCAGATTTTCGAGCAAGTGAAGGATGGTTGCAAAGATTTAAGAATAGACATAATATTAAGAACAGGAAAGTTTGTGGAGAATCAATAAGTGCAGATACGGATTCAGTCGAGCCATATAAGCGTAAATTAAATGATTACATAATAACAAATGATCTAAGGCGTTTTCAGGTATACAATGCCGATGAAACAGGCTTTAATTGGAAATGCTTGCAGAACAACACTTTGGCATCTAGGCTAGATGAGTGTGTTCCTGGCCGTAAGGTAAACAAAGAAAAAGTTTTTGCCATGCTGTGTGCAAATGCAGACGGAAGTCACAGAACAAAGTCCGCCATTGTGGGGAAGTCAAAAAACCCACGTACTTTGAAAAATTTAATGAAGAAGCTACCTGTGGTCTACTACAGCTCTAAAACAGCTTGGTTTACTGGAGATATTTTTGTAGACTGGTTCAAAAATCATTTTTGCAAAGAAGAAAGAGATTTTCAGATAAAGAAGTGTGGAGTGAGACGGAATGATGTCAAGGCATTACTCTTGGTTGACAATGCCCCAGCTCATGTAGGGCTCGACACATTAATGCCACATGATGAACGCATCAAATGTATGGCCTTGCCTCCCAATATCACCTCTCTGATCCAGCCAATGGATATGGGTGTTATATATGCAATGAAAAGGCTCTACAAACGAGCAGTGAATAAAGAAATCATGGTGGTGTTTGAGTCAGATGAAGACAAAAGACAAGGAACCGATTCACGAGGTGAAGCAACACTGGAACGTTACAAAAAATACTCAATTAAAGAAGCCATTTACAACTGGGCTAAAGTTTGGGATGAAGTTCAAGAGTCAACATTAACCCTTAAAGTGCGCATCACGTCATATGACGTGCTGGACGTTGTTCCAGTAAACTGCGCATCACGTCATATGATGTGTTGGAGTACTACGCAAGATTTAAACAGCCCGCGGATACACGGGGTTCACCACACCTTCATCAGGGCTCTTGTAAACAGACACCATTTTTTTTTTTAAATCGTGGGCCAAACTCCCGGGTGTTATTGGCCTCAGTATTGAGTGAGCAACCAAGCCTGACGCACGCAGCATGAGCTAACAGCACTGCTGTTCAGCTTGTGACCACAGCATCGCCTAAAAATGCCAAATTATACTTGTTCATGCTATTATGTAGCGATGATATTATTACAGAGGACCCCTGACTGTGATAAAACTGACCAGGGTTCTGATAATAGCAGGATTGTGGTGATATTTAGCACTGTGCGCCATGGAAGGAGGTGTAATACTGTGGGAGGGAGGGTGGTGGCGATGTCTTTTGACTTTGTGTGGCCACCTTTTATTGATTGCACTCACCATACCAGCTTAGTGGTTCGCTATGGTGAACACAAATGTAGATACTTATATATAACATGTGTATAGAGGGTATAAACAGCAAGAGAAGGTTTGGAGCCGCCATTTTGGTGAGGGCGGTGGCGTCGTCTGCACGACGCCACCGTGCAGACGATGGTGTTGTTTACTGGTTACCACGATGGTCTTTGGGCACCATACCAGTTTATTTGTACAAGTATGATGAATAAAACAGGTAGATATTTATATATAATGTGTGTATATAGCGTAATAACACCACACAGTATTGTTGGAGGAGAAATATTAGTGCGTCTGGCCTTGAGGGCGGCCGCCGATCAGCTGACTGTGCGAGTAGCCACATCTCACGCCTTTACTCACCATACAAGCTTAGATGTACAGTTTTGGTGAACAAAACATGTAGATACTTATATATAACATCTGTATATAAGATATATAGCGTAATAACACCACACAGTATTGTTGGAGGAGAAATATTAAGTGCGTCTGACCTTGAGGGCGGCCGCCGATCAGCTGACTGTGTGAGTAGCCACATCTCTGTGCCTTTACTCACCATACAAGCTTAGATGTACAGTTATGGTGAACAAAACATGTAGATACTTATATATAACGTCTGTATATAGTGAATTATAGCAAAAACATTATTGTGGGAGGAGAATGAGGGTGAGTCAGATGACTGGAGGGAGGGCGGGAGTGGCTGGCTGGTACACGGCGGTCACTCCTCATTACTTTTTGACTCATAATAGCTACTTAGTGGTTTGTTATAGTGAACAAAACATGCAAATACTTATATATAACCTGTGCTTATAGTGTAATAACCGACAAAGTATTTGTTCACTGATTGATGAACATAATTGAATCAACAATATGCACACCATATTTTTGAGTACACCAACGATTCACTCATTTTATTATATAAATATATCAAACTACACACTATTGAATAATATTACAGCAAAAAAAGTATGAAAAATCAATCAGAGACATTGAAATAATTCGGTAATTATCTCTTTGTGGCAACTCTGGCCTGGCAGCTTGCGAGCAACAGACCGCCTGGGACGCACGCTGAGTCAGCGCCTATAATTTGCCAGACTTCCCCGCCCTATAGCGGGCAATATATGCCACTTACGATTTTTTTATTATTTTTCCCGTGATCAGTGAACACAAATTAACAGGTTAGAAAGAAATTTTTTTTATTTTTTTTCAAAATGACATGCGCCTGTGGGGATGACAGGATATTAAACCCCGAGCATGTTAAGGGTTAAGAAATTGTTGGAAAAAACTCCTGTTGCTTGATCATGCTGATGAAGTGACTGAGGAAGAAATGGATTTTGAAGGATTTTCAAATGATATTTATCAAGAACTGCATGCCGCTGGTGAGGTGGAGTTGACGCTGAACAATGTGGAGGAGTGGTTAGATATTGATGCAGTCGATCCACCCATTGGTCATTTAACAGATGATGAGATTATACAAAATGTTTCTGGCACTGTTGACGACGATGGAGAGGAAGATGAGGATGAGAATGATAGCAGTTTACAACCTGCTACGTGTGCTGACGCATTGTTCCATGTTGAAAAACTCCTTGATATTGTTTCACAAACTGACAATCCAGAGCTACCAGGCTTTTATCAACACCTAAGGATGATGAAAGATATTTGTCTCAAGGACATGACAAAAAAAAGGAAACAAACGAAAATGAGTCAATATTTTTCACGAACTAGCAGAAAATCAACCAGCACAGCCGTACCCAGCACCAGCACAGCCGTACCCAGCACCAGCACAGCCGTACCCAGCACCAGCACAGCTGTACCCAGCACCAGCACAGCTGTACCCAGCACAGCACAAAAGCAGCTGAAGCCAACACAGCAGCAGGGAGCACCAGCAAGGCTGATGCAAACATCTAAAAACATCGTGTGTGAAGTGAACAATTAGAATAAGTGTTAAATTTAAGTGTGTACATACAGGCATACCTCAGTTTAAGAGTTTAATTGGTTCCTAGAGACGCCTTGTATTCCGAAAACTCGCATTCCGAAGCTAATTTTCCCATAAGAAATAAAGGGAAATGAATTAATCCGTTCCTGACTACCCCAAAAACCCCACATCAAACTAAATTTTTATACCTAATTCATCTAAATAAACCTACAAAACTATGTTCAAGTTATTACTTACCTTGCTGTTGAATGCTGTAGGCGTATGGAAGATGGTGAGGAGGTGGGAGGAAGAGAGGAGTTACTGTTTGGAAGGGGAGTCCCCTTCCATTATCACATCAGGCAGTGAGGACTTCACTGGTATGCACACTCTGGCACATTTTGCCTGCATACCACTAGGACTTGCTTGTTTTACTAAGAATTTGTCTAATGACACTTGTTTTTCCCTACATTTTAACACTTGTCTGTAGTAAGACATCACATTATCATTTAAAAGGTCAATGCAACGGCCTGCTACAGCTTTATCTGGGTGAGTTTTTTCAACAAAACTTTGTAGTTCTTCCCATACTTCACACATTTTCTTAATCAAGAAGGGACATCCTCTACTGCCTCTACTCACAGCTGTTTTCTTAGGTTGAACCTTTCCAATGGCTTTCTTGAGACCCATGGCAAGATATATAATGACAACTTTTATGCTCAAATGGCCAAAAAACCGATAAAAAACTGTAAATCCTTGTGAATAATTCAGGTGGGATAGTCACTGGACACGAGACACTGGTAAACTGAGGCGTGATCGTCATGCCACCATGCGCCAGTCGGCCTGTACACGTATCAACAAACTCGCGTTCCGAGGTAACCCTCGCCTTCCGAGACATATTTTCCGAGGAAATCCTGCTCGTCTTCCGAAAAACTCGCATACAGGGACAATCGCATTCCGAGGTACCACTGTAGTGTTAAAATTAAAGTTGCAGTAATTCTAGTGTACAATAGTTTTCATGAACTGTATTGTAGTACTCAACATACAGCAAAACTACTTTTAATAATACAGTGCTAATGGCTTAATGCACTGCAGTATCTATTTACTGTAGAGCATTCACAACTTCACAAAACTTCAAGATGGACATAACTCCAACAATAAGGTAAATACATGAATTACAGTATTTTTTAGTAGAGTAGTAAAATATATGTACAGTATGTAATATGATAATGCATTTTTATTGTGTACAAGAAAAAAAAAAGACACTGACGCAAACATCTCCTGAAGGTCACCTCTTGCAACGAATCCAACGCTCCAACGAACTGGGGGTGGTCCCATATAGTACGTTGAATCAAGGTTGTACTGTACATCTTCTTAAAAAAAGAGATGAGTACATTGCAAAAATGAACCTCATCCTCTCCAACCAAACAAAATTCCCGAGGGTCACGAGGGATAGAACAGCCGAATTAAAAATGAAAGTAAACAAAATGATCGGAACTATCAACGCGAAAAAGTACGGACTGCACCTATCAAAAATCACTGGAGAATACAGTCCCTGCTATTCATACAGAAAAGTCAAAACCCACAAACCTAGAACTCCACTGAGGCCAATCATTAGCCAGATACCGATGCCCACGTACAGGCTAGCTAAGAGACTCAACTCGTTGTTGGCACCCTATGTACCGAGAGCGCGTTAGCCTAAGGTCGCTGAAAAAATTCGTTGACCTGTTGAGATCATGGGTCGCAGGTGTACAAGCCTCTCTGGACGTGGAGTCACTGTTCACTAATGTGCCCGTGGACGAGACAATCGGAATGATGATAGACAGGGTGTATCAAGATTTGACAAGCACTCCTCTGGATATATCAGAGAGCATATTAAAGAAACTGCTTGAAGCTTGCTCTAAAGAGGCACCCTTCCCAAGTCCTGGCGGGTACATGTACAGGGGTACCTCGGTTTAAGAGTTTAATCCGTTCCTGGAGACGGCTCGTATTCCGAAAACTCGTATTCCGAAGCTAATTTCCCCATAAGAAATAATGGAAATGAATTAATCCGTTCCTGACTACCCCAAAAACCCCACATCAAACTAAATTTTTATACCTAATTCATCTAAATAAACCTACAAAACTATGTTCAAGTTATTACTTACCTTGCTGTTGAATGCTCTAGGCGTATGGAAGATGGTGAGGAGGGGGGAGGAGGAGAGGAGTTATTGTTTGGAAAGGGAGTCCCCTTCCATTATCACATCAGGCAGTGAGGACCTTTCTGGTGTGCACTCCCTGGCACATTTTGTCTGAGTGCCACTAGGTCCTGGTTGAGGCTCACTGCTCGATTTTCTCACCACAAATCTGTCCATGGAAGCTTGCTTTTCCTTTCTTCGCAAGCTGTCTCTGTAGTAAGGCATCACATTGTCATTGAAAAGATTAAGGCAACGACCTACTACAGCTTTCTCTGGGTGAGTCTTTTCAACAATTGTTTGCATCTCTTCCCACATCTGACACACCTTCCTAATTTCTGCAGAAGGGTCATTCGCTACTGTCTCATCCTCCTCCACTGTAGAATCATCAGCTGCGTTGTCTTGCTGTTCCTGTTGAAGGGCTTGGAGTTCTTCGGTGGTCAGTTCTTCGTTGTGTTCTTCCACCAACTCCACATCATCATCATCCAATTCCAAGCCCATTTGCCGGCCCAGAGTAACAATTTCGTCAACAATAGGCGCATCATTTACAGGCTCAAACCCTTCAAAGTCTAGTTCTCTCACACATTCAGGCCACAATTTTCTCCAGCCAGAGATCAAGGTTCTTTGAGTCACTTCTTGCCAGGCTTTGTCAATGAGTTTTAAAGCACTACAAATGTTAAAATGGTGTTTCCAGAACTCTTTGAGGGTGAGGTTTGTGGCTTCAGTCACTTCAAAACATTTCTGGAAAAGTGCCCTTTCATAAAGTTTCTTAAAATTCACTATGATTTTCTGGTCCATAGGCTGAATTAGAGGAGTGATGTTAGGAGGAAGGAATTTAACTGTGAGGAATTTATTGTATCTGGGCAACAAATCATCTTCCAAGCCTGGAGGATGAGCAGAGCATTGTTGAGGAGAAGCACGGCTTTGAGTGGCAAATGTTTCTCCTGCAGATATTTTTCTATGGCAGGACACACCACTTCATTCACCCACTCCGAAAAAATAAGCCTAGTCACTCATTCTTTTTTTATTAGCCTTCCACATCACACACAAATGGGTTTTGTGCACTTTATACTGTTTGAAAACCCTTGGATTTTCAGAATGATACACTAGCAAGGGTTTAATTTTCAAATCGCCACTCACATTTGAACACAGCACAAGCGTATACCTATCTTTCATAGGCTTGTGTCCGGGCAAGGATTTTTCCTCCTTGGTAATGTATGTCCTCTTAGGCATTCTTTTCCAAAACTGTCCTGTTTCGTCACAATTAAACACTTGTTGCGGTAGGTATCCCTCAGCCTCTGCAAACTCTTTAAATTCCTCAATAAATCGTCCAGCGGCTGGTTTGTCTGAGCTGGCTGCCTCCCCATGCCTTGTAACACTATGGATACCACTTCTCCTTCTAAATTTTTCAAACCAGCCCCTGCTTGCCTTAACCCTTAACATGCTCAGGGTTTAATATCCTGTCATCCCCACAGGCGAATGTCATTTTGAAAAAAAAATTTTTATTTTTTCTTCCTAACCTGTTAATTTGTGTTCACTGATCACGGGGAAAAATAAAAAAAAAATCGTAAGTGGCATATATTGCCCGCTATAGGGCGGGGAAGTCTGGCAAATTACAGGCGCTGACTCAGCGTGCGTCCCAGGCGGTCTGTTGCTCGCAAGCTGTCAGGCCGGAGTTGCCACAAAGAGATAATTACCGAATTATTTCAATGTCTCTGATTGATTTTTCATACTTATTTTCCTGTAATATTATTCAATAGTGTGTAGTTTGATATATTTATATAATAAAATGAGTGAATCATTGCTGTACTCAAAAATATGGTGTGCATATTGTTGATTCAATTATGTTCATCAATCAGTGAACAAATACTTTGTCGGTTATTACATTATAAGCACAGGTTATATATAAGTATCTGCATGTTTTGTTCACTATAACGAACCACTGAGTAGCTATTATGAGTCAAAAAGTAACGAGGAGTGACCGCCGTGTACCAGCCAGCCACTCCCGCCCTCCCTCCAGTCATCTGACTCACCCACATTCTCCTCCCACATAATGTTTTTGCTATACAGTTTTTGCTATTCACTATATACAGACGTTATATATAAGTATCTACATGTTTTGTTCACCATAACTGTACATCTAAGCTTGTATGGTGAGTAAAGGCACAAAGATGTGGCTACTCACACAGTCAGCTGATCGGCGGCCGCCCTCAAGGCCAGACGCACTAATATTTCTCCTCCGACAATACTGTGTGGTGTTATTACGCTATATACACACATTATATGTAAATATCTACCTGTTTTATTCACCATACTTGTACAAATGAACTGGTATGGTGCCTAAAGACCTTCGTGGTAACCAGTAAACAACACTGTCGTCTGCACGATGGCGTCGTGCAGACGACGCCACCGCCCTCACCAAAATGGCGGCTCCAAACCTTCTCTTGCTGTTTATACCCTCTATACACACGTTATATATAAGTATCTACATTTGTGTTCACCATAGCGAACCACTAAGCTGGTATGCTGAGTGCAGTCAATAAAAGGTGGCCACACACAGTCAAAAGACATCGCCACCACCCTCCCTCCCACAGCATTACTCCTCCCTCCATGGCGCACAGTGCTAAATATCACCACAATCCTGCTATTATCAGAACCTTGGTCAGTTTTATCACAGTCAGGGGTCTTCTGTAATAATATCATCGGTACATAATAGCATGAACAAGTATAATTTGGCATTTTAAGGCGATGCTGTGGTCACAAGCTGAACAGCAGTGCTGTTAGCTCATGCTGCGTGCGTCAGGCTTGGTTTCTCACTCAATACTGAGGCCAATAACACCCGGGAGTTTGGCCCACGATTTTTTTTTAAATGGCGTCTGTTTACAAGAGCCCTGATGAAGGTGTGGTGAACCCCGTGTATCCGCGGGCTGTTTAAATCTTGCGTAGTACTCCAACACATCATATGACGTGATGCGCAGTTTACCGGAACAACGTCCAGCACGTCATATGACGTGATGCGCACTTTAAGGGTTAAACTCTTTCGTATCTGCATCATTCGTTGCAGGGGTTTTCTTTAGAAGGTCTTCGTGCAATACCCTGGCTTTCTCACAAATGATGGCCTCCGAAATACTATCACCCCTTAACCCTTAAACTGCGCAACGCACCTGCAGGCTCACGTCTGGTTTGCGCAACGCGCCTCCGGGTATTTGTATTTTTCACGTTCCATTCAAAACTCCCGCGGCTACATGGGGTTCACATCAACTTCCTCAGGGCTCTTGTAAACGGACGCCATCTTTAAAAAAAATCGTGGTCCACATTCCCGGGTGTGGGAGCCTCAGTAGTGTGTGAGCAACCAAGGCTGGCGCTCGCAGCATAAGCGCACAGCACTGCTGTTCAGCATGTGACCACAGCATCGCCTAATAATGTCATATATGAAATATATATATATAACTTGTATTAGCTATGATAGTGTTATATTAGAGCCTGAGTGTGATAATGACTGGGTATAATGTTCAAATATCAGTGATTCAATGCTGTTCACGATGTTCACAGCGCTAGCCACAGCACCACAGCATTATTTCGTCCTTTTCAAAATATACGTGTGGTCAATTATTCATTTACAGGAATTAGTGACCAGGATTGTGATAATAGCAGGATTGTGGTTATAATTAGCGTTGTGCGTAGTATTGTGGAAGGAGGAATTTTGATGAGGGAGGGAGGGCGAGAATTGAGGTAACCTCATCGTGTGTGTGGCTGCCACTCTTGTTTTGCTCACCATACTAGCTTAGTGGTTCGCTATGGGCAACGCATATGTACATGGGTATATATAGTGTAAGAATAGCAACAGGAGAATGTTGAGAGGAGCTATTTTGGTGAGGGAGGTGACGTAATCGTATCGTCGTCTGCTGTGTGATTTTTCATGCCGTGTATTGTGGCCACTGTACTGTTTGGACACAATACCGGCTTACTTGCATAGTTCTGGTAAATAAAACATGTAGATAGGTTTATAGAACATGTGTAATAAGAACTATAACAATATAGTGGGATGAGCAATGTTGGCGAGTAAGATGTTGGAGTGAGGGAGACTGGCTGCTCTCACTCGAGGTGTTCTGAATGTGTTCATGGCCAAATGCTCCTATTGGCCCATATGAGGCAGCTGCTATTGGCCCATACGGGAAAGCTGCTATTGGCCCATACGAGGCAGCTGATATTGGCCCATACGAGGCAGCTGCTATTGGCCCATACGGGGCAGCTGCTATTGGCCCATACGGGGCAGCTCCTATTGGCCCATACGAGGCAGCTCCTATTGGCCCATACGAGGCAGCTGCTATTGGCCCATACGAGGCAGCTGCTATTGGCCCATACAGGGCAGCTGCTATTGGCCCATACAGGGCAGCTGCTATTGGCCCATACAGGGCAGCTGCTATTGGCCCATACAGGGCAGCTGCTATTGGCCCATACGAAGCAGCTGCTACGCCGTGTTCTGAATGTGTTGATGGTGAATGTATATAGTGTGTGACAGTGTATAGTGTGTAAATAGATTGTATATATACACAAATTAGCATGATACATAGTAAATATGTGCTGCATATGTGTACACAAGTTTCATGCACGTAACAGTGTCTACGGACAGTACGGATGTTGTACTGCGATATTATAGTGTACGTGTTCATTATACATTGGATTGGTATATAAAAACAATGAAAATGTATTTGGAAAGGTGCGCAAAAAATGAACGAAAATATATTCGCGGCAACTCGCGCGCCCCGCCCCAAGCGCCCCACCGCTCCCGAGAGCTTACGGCACGGGCAATGATGACGTCACGCCCCAACTTCCGGACCCCATAGCAGCCAAAGTAAGTACAATTTCGATTTTTTTTTACATACCCATACTGAGGGAAGGGTTTTTGACACTTTAAAAAGAAAAAAGAATTATTTCCTGCGCACTGCGGGGGTGTCACATTTGCAGGCAACGCAGTTAAGGGGTTAATTCCTTGTCGTGTATCCAAATTAATAACAACTTTTCCACTTCTTCAAGTATTTGTGGTCTTTATTTCGTCATTGTTCTTACTCCTTTTGCCACTTTAGCACTCATAATCTCATTTTTCTTCTTAAGTATAGTGCATATTGTTGATGTGGCTTTGTTGTACTGTCTACAAAGTTCAACAACACATGTACCATTCTCATGCTTCCGAATGATCTCTTGTTTCTCCTCTATTGTCATCCTCACATGGGCTTTCTGGCCTTGATCCTTACCACTGGCTTTCTTGGGACCCATGGTGAGATATATAATAACAAATTGTATAGTCAAATGACCAAAAATCCAACAAAACACTGAAAATCCGGGTGAAGAATTGATGTGGGATAGTCACTGGGCGTGAGACAATGGTAAACTGAGGGGCAGAGGGGCGACAATCGCCGAACCGCCTTGCGCTAGGTCGCCCTGAACGCGTATCAACAAACTCGCGTTCCGAAGTAACCCTCGCCTTCCGAGACATATTTTCCGAGGAAATCCTGCTCATATTCCGAAAAATTCACATACAGGGATACTCGTCTTCCGAGGTACCACTGTATAAGCAAGTGGATATCGTCCCCAATGGGCTTTCGCTGAGTGTCTTGTTCGGGAACTTTTAAATGGGTATTATTGAGCAGAGAGTTCTGGTTGGGTTAGACCTAAAACCTGCCATCTACTGCAGGTATGACAACGACATATTTGTACAAGTCCAACATACCGAACGACAGTTGCAGTTGAAGGAAGCCATCGAGCAAAGCTCAGATTTAAACATCACTTCAATGAGGAGTGGGAGTAAGCTCCCATTTTTAGATGTAGCAGTCACGGAAAGGAATGGGAGCTTTCATCCTGCAGTACATACTAAGAACACAAACATAGGGATATGCCTTAACCACTGGGATGCTCCTGTGATTTTAGCCTGCAACATGCCCAAGCGCAAGAAAAAAAATTAAAAAATTCTTTCGTCTTATGAAAGTGTTCATTTGTGTTCCCTGCTAACTGGAGAAATAAAAACAAAATTTAATTTTATTTAATAATGTTGTAAATAAGCCGAGAATTTGGGCGATGACGTCAGAGCAAGTGCTCGCTCAAGCAGCGTGCATCCCAGAGGCGTTGCATGCCGCCTTCAAGCAGCCAGAGTTGCCACGAATGTATTTTCGTGGTATTATTTACAGTGTTGAGGCATATTTTACCACAATTTTTTTTCACTCATATTGTTCAGTATAATGTCACTTGATGTTGTATTATTATACAACTTACATACACTCAATACACATGGAGGACAGAAGAAAATGTATATATACTGATTAGCATTGTAAATGTGCAGCCACGTCTGTGGTAGAAAAAAAAAATACACACATATTAGTGTCATTATTATGCTCACAAATGTTTTCTTTTACAACATATAATATATATTCGGATTTTTCATCAATATATACACGCACTTACTCAATATGTACAGGTTTTTGCACCATTATTGGTCATTTAAAACTCCTGGAGACAGTGGTAGTCGTTGAAGTATTTGACATGACACAAAAAGACGGCACATGTTTTGCAACAAGTTTGTACCATTTTACGTTTCTGTGGTCTCGTTTGTGTGGTTTCACAAACCATGCACTCGTGCTGGGCTATTGCACATTTTCCAGATGGTAACAAATACTTTAGTCTGTGTTCTTGAAAGCCCTCCCCTGTAAGTGAACCTGGGTGTAGCAGCATGGTGCAATACTGGGTTATGAATGAGTCTTTGTATGCCAGGAATGTCTTTGCCAAACTTTTTAGTAACTTTGTCAACTGAAAAACTAAACACATGGAATGTTGGTTTATGACCTGTTTTCGCCAGATACATATTGAAACTGTTCAGCATGCTTACGTCAACAAGGTGAAAAATCATCTTTTTGGTCCACTTCACCTTTTTCCATAGACACTCGACAGCACCCACCATCATGTCACATTTATCAACCAAACGCATGATTATGTTATAGTCCATTACACAATCTGGTTTATATATTGGTTGTTTCGTTGTTCTGTTCGCCTTGCCGCTGTTCACCATTGTAGCAGTGTGGACGGTTGTCAACATGTTCACTTCTCTCCTGTCTTTCCACTGCACTGAGAGTATCTGATTAGTTTTTCTTAGCTGGCAGTCACCAACTTCAATATTATTGTCAAACACAGGCATTTTCCTTCTTCTTGCCTTTACTATGCCACACACTCCAGTTCTATTTTCAAGCAAAAACTTAGCAAAGGGACTTGTATAATATTTATCTGTGTATAAAATGTGGCCTTTGTTCAGCCATGGTGCCCTCTGTGTCTTCACCACACTACCTGAGAAACCATGTTGGTCATTACCGGGAATGTCTACATTAGTAGCAGAATACAGAACCATGTAATTACCTAAGTGTAATTACCTAAGTGTAGTTACAGGATGAGAGCTACACTCGTGGTGTCCTGTCTTCCCAGCACTCTTTGTCATATAACGCTTTGAAACTACTGACGGTCTTGGCCTCCACCACCTTCTCACTTAACTTGTTCCAACCGTCTACCACTCTATTTGCGAAGGTGAATTTTCTTATATTTCTTCGGCATCTGTGTTTAGTTAGTTTAAATCTATGACCTTTTGTTCTTGAAGTTCCAGGTCTCAGGAAATCTTCCCTGTCGATTTTATCAATTCCTGTTACTATTTTGTACGTAGTGATCATATCACCTCTTTTTCTTCTGTCTTCTAGTTTTGGCATATTTAATGCTTCTAACCTCTCCTCATAGCTCTTGCCCTTCAGTTCTGGAAGCCACTTAGTAGCATGTCTTTGCACCTATTCCAGTTTGTTGATGTGCTTCTTGAGATATAGGCACCACACAACACCTGCACATTCTAGCTTTGGCCTAACAAAAGTCATAAACAATTTCTTTAGTATATCGCCATCCATGTATTTAAATGCAATTCTGAAGTTAGAAAGCATAGCATAGGCTCCTTGCACAATATTCTTTATGTGGTCCTCAGGTGATAGTTTTCTATCTAGAACCACCTCTAGATCTCTTTCTTTATCAGAATTCTTTAAAGATTTCTCACATAATATATAGATTGTGTGGGGTCTATGTTCTACTATTCCACATTCCATAACATGACATTTATTAACATTAAATTCCATTTGCCAAGTGGTGCTCCGTATACTTATTTTGTCCAGGTCTTCTTGAAGGGCATGACAATCATCTAAATTTCTTATCCTTCCTATTATCTTAGCATCATCAGCAAACATGTTCATATAATTCTGTATACCAACTGGTAGATCATTTATGTAGACAATAAACATCACTGGTGCAAGAACTGAACCCTGTGGTACTCCACTTGTGACATTTCTCCATTCCGATACATTGCCTCTGATTACTGCCCTCATCTTTCTATCAGTCAGAAAATTTTTCATCCATATTAGAAGCGTACCTGTCACCCCTCCAATATTTTCCAGTTTCCAGAACAACCTCTTATGTGGAACTCTGTCGAAAGCCTTTTTTAGGTCCAGATAGATGCAGTCAACCCAACCATCTCTTTCCTATAATATCTCTGTGGCTCGATCATAGAAACTGAGTAAATTCGATACACAGGATCTTCCAGATCGAAAACCATACTGTCTGTCTGATATTATATCATTTCTCTCCAGGTGTTCTACCCATTTAGTTTTGATTAGTTTTTCCAATACTTTCACTATTACAGTTGTCAATGATACAGATCTATAATTGAAGGGGTCTTCCCTGCTGCCACTTTTGTAGATTGGAACTATGTTAGCCTGTTTCCACATGTCTGCTACGATTCCTGTACACAGGGATGCCTGAAAGATCAGGTGAAGTGGAATGCTGAGCTCAGATGCACATTCTCTCAGAACCCATGGTGAAATGCCATCTGGGCCAGCTGCTTTGTTCTTACTGAGCTCCTTTAGCATATTTTCCACTTCATCTCTAGACCTCTATCCGCTCTATGTTGTTCTCTGGAATTCTTATTGTGTTTGGTTCTCTGAAGATTTCATTTTGTACAAACACACTTTGTAACACAATTCCTGTTTCACAGCCCAGAGGACAAAGAATTTAATCCAAATCTGTGGTATTTGGAGGGAATATACTGCTTGAAGGCAATACATTCTTTGAAAAGCACATGGGATTTGTCAATCACCAGCTTCTGAGCTGGTACATAGAAATCTCTGAACTTTCCAATCAGTTCATTCAGAACGTGCCTCGTCTATCATCCTGTCTGGTCTTCATTACTTGCAAAATGAAGACATATGAGGAGTATCTGAAACCTGTCTTAAGACATAATTTTCCCAAACAAAGATGTTGGAACAATGTGGTCTTTGCTCCAATAATCTGTGATGATGTGTTTTACACAATGTCTCATCAACATACGTAGTATAAAAAAATACACACATTTCACCTACATTAGTGTTTTTCCAACACTGTAAGTGTGAAAAATCTGCTAACTCATCTTCAATGGGATGAGCTGTGTAAATGTTCGTTTCCAGAACAATATGTTTTAGGAGTGGCTCATGAACATATACAGTAAAAAATGTACATTTCACACATGTCCTCACCAGTATTTGGAAAAAAGGTCTGTAATCCCAACATCTTTATTGTCAAAATCAGGAATTAGTGGAACAAAATCTTCACCATCCCTTCACTCAAGTACACCTGGTGTCTTGCAAGACGCAACAGCGGCACTACGGCGAGGAATCATAGCACACCATGGACCAGGAGCTAAGGCCTGCCTATACACAGTACAGGCACAAACTGAAGATGAGGTAAAATCATGTGAACATTAGGAGGTTTGTTCTTCATTGTCGCCATGTGGCAGTGCTTGTCTGGACACGTTGCTGATGCGACAAACATTACTTGGTAACACCACTGCCACTAACAACAGGCCCAGTAATACTATTTTCTGATTCAACCTTACTAAAACCAGAAAAAGAGTCACCTTCCTCTGACTCGTCACCAAAAATATCCTCATACTGCAAATAACCACAAGAACTGTTTGGTTGTGATCAAATTGGTGTAGAGTGTGAGCGAGAAGGTAGTGAAGGCAATGGTGAACGTGTAGGCTTCGCCCTGGGAGCAGGCCGTATCTCATTCTCGCTCTCTGTTAAAGTCCCATTGGACTTCTGTGTATAATCTTTATCAATGTCAGAGTCATCAATATCACTTTCCTCACCATCAGAAAATAATTCAGTATTAATTTCATCCTCAGTCAATGATTGCGTGGTGCGGTGCATTGGGCGTGGTCAGGCGTTGGGACGTGATGCGCCCGCCATCATGTCTGCTGGGTAACTGAGGCGCCTCACACTGGCGGCCTATGCTGGATTTTTTTCCAAAATATGTCTGATTACTATCACCCCTGGGCAGTGGATGGGTCCCCTTCCCCTAACGCGTGGGCCATTTAAATCTTGCGCGGTACTCCAACACATCAATAGCTGTGGTGTGCAATTTGGCAACAGTTACTCACCACAACTACTAGTATTGATGTGTTGCGCAGTTTAACCCTTTAGTTGCGCAAGACATCATATGATGCGTTGAGTGACTTGCAGTAACTTGTGCTCGGCATCATATCATGTTTTGGAGTACCGCGCAAGATTTAAACGGCCCGCGGATACACGGGGTTCACCACACCTTCATCAGGGCTCTTGTAAACAGACGCTATTTAAAAAAAAAATCGTGGGCCAAATTTCCGGGTGTGAGGGGCCTCAGTATCGAGTGAGCTACCAAGCCTGACGCACGCAGCATGAGCTCACAGCACTGCTGTTCAGCTTGTGACCACAACATCGCCTAAAAATGCCATAATATACATGTTCTTGCTATTATTTAGCAATGATATTATTACAGAAGACTCCTGACTGTGATAAAACTGACCAGGGTTCTGATAATAGCAGGATTGTGGTGATATTTAGTGCTGTGCTCCATGGAGGGAGGAGTAATGCTGTGGGAGGAAGGGTGGTGGCATTGTCTTCTGACTGTATGTGGCCACCCTTTATTGACTGCACTCATCATACCAGCTTAGTGGTTCGCTATGGTGAACACAAATGTAGATACTTATATATAAAGTGTGTATAGAGTGTAATAACAGCAAGAGGAGTAGGTTGGGAGCCGCCATTTTGGTGAGGGAGGTGCGTTGTCTGCACGACTTATCATGTTGTTTACTGGTGACCACTATGGTCTTTGGGCACCATACAGAGCACCACTTGGTTTCCGAACTTTAGTTATCCGAAACTTCCAGTTTCCCGATTGGGGTTGGGGAGTCATGCTACCCGAACAAAGTTCGGGTAGGAAGGGGTCCGCCAAGCGTCACGCCGGCTTGTGGTGGTGGGTGGGAGATGGTCCAGGGTGCCCACTGTGACTTCACAGATTCACGGCCTATTATTCCTATTACAGTATTTTGAATTGCCATAAGGCTGGAATGTTCATTCTGTGCTTTTGTTTTACATATCTGCACAATCAAGAAACATCTGTGCACCATGTTGGCTCCAAATGGATGCATTGCGTCATTGATGGCTGACTGGTGGGTGGATGGACGATGGAGCTTAGGTGGGAGGCAGTATGAGAGGGGGGGGAGAATCAGTGAGAGAGGGGGATAATTAGTCAGAAAGGGAGGGAGAGAGAGATGCTAGGAGGGAGGGGGAGGTAGGGAGAGATGTTAGGAGGTAGGGAGAGATGCTAAGAGGGAGGGGGAGGGAGGGAGAGATGCTAGGAGGGAGGGGGAGGTAGGGAGAGATGCTAAGAGGGAGGGGGAGGTAGGGAGAGATGCTAAGAGGGAGGGGGAGGTAGGGAGAGATGTTAGGAGGTAGGGAGAGATGCTAAGAGGGAGGGGGAGGTAGGGAGAGATGCTAGGAGGGAGGGGGAGGTAGGGAGAGATGTTAGGAGGTAGGGAGAGATGCTAAGAGGGAGGGGGAGGTAGGGAGAGATGCTAAGAGGGAGGGGGAGGTAGGGAGAGATGCTAAGAGGGAGGGGGAGGTAGGGAGAGATGCTAAGAGGGAGGGGGAGGTAGGGAGAGATGTTAGGAGGTAGGGAGAGATGCTAAGAGGAAGGGGGAGGTAGGGAGAGATGTTAGGAGGTAGGGAGAGATGCTAGGAGGGAGGGGGAGGTAGGGAGAGATGCTAAGAGGGAGGGGGAGGTAGGGAGAGATGCTAGGAGGGAGGGGGAGGTAGGGAGAGATGTTAGGAGGTAGGGAGAGATGCTAGGAGGGAGGGGGAGGTAGGGAGAGATGTTAGGAGGTAGGGAGAGATGCTAAGAGGGAGGGGGAGGTAGGGAGAGATGCTAGGAGGGAGGGGGAGGTAGGGAGAGATGTTAGGAGGTAGGGAGAGATGCTAAGAGGGAGGGGGAGGTAGGGAGAGATGCTAAGAGGGAGGGGGGAGGTAGGGAGAGATGTTAGGAGGTAGGGAGAGATGCTAAGAGGGAGGGGGAGGTAGGGAGAGATGCTAGGTGGTAGGCAGGAAGGGACGGAAGTAGTGAGAATTAGGGAGGGAAAGGCAAGCTGGCAGGCACAGGCTGGCAGGCACAGGCTGGCAGGCACAGGCAGACAGGCACAGGCAGACAGGCAGGCAGGCAGGCTGGGAAGGAGGCAGGCAGGCAGGCTCGGGTAAGGAAGCGGTCAGCCAAGCGTCGTGCCGGCCCGTGGTGGGTGGGTGGGGGGGGTGGGTGATGGTTTAGTTTGCTCACTGACCGTGTCGGGCGCCGCCGGCTACCCTGTGACGTCACAGACTCACGGCCTATTGTTCCCATTGTTTGAATTTGTCACGAGACTGGAGTGTTCATTCCGTAACTTTGTTTTACATATCAGCACAATCAAGGAACATCCGTGCACCATGTCGGCTCCAAATGCACGCATTGTGTCAGTGAAAGCATCTACAAGCGGGTTACGTAAAAGAAAGAGGTCAGTGATGACATTTTAAAAGAAAGTTGAAATAATTAAGAAGGTGGAAAGCGGTGTCCCGAGAAGTGTCGTGTGCGCTGAGTATGGCATTAGTAAAAGTACTGTTTTTGATCTTCTTAACCCTTAAAGTGCGCATCACTTCATATGAAGTGTAAATCGTTTTACCAGTCAACTGCGCTTCACTTCATATGAAGTGTATGGGTACCGCGCACGATTTGAATGGCCCGCGGTGTAGCTGGGGGTCCCATACGCTGCCCAGGGGCTCTAGTAAACAGCGGCCATTTTGAAAAAAAATCCAGCTCACGCTCCGATGGCATGGGAGGCCTCAGTTTAGCGAGAGTCACCATGGCGAGCGCACGGTCAAACGCCTCACGGGCACGCACCACTCAGTCCCTCACCCCAGAGCAAATAGCCCACGAATTATTCTCTGAAGGTGAAGAAAGTGTGTTTGACGATTCAGACAACGATGAGGATTATACACAGTTGTCGGGAGATAGTAGCAGCAGCAGTGAAAGTGAGGATGACCGCCATGCCATGGCGAGGCCTATACGCTCTCCCATGCCTCCTCGCCCATTTTCTACCCCAATTCTACCACGACCTCACAGTTCCTGTGGATATTTTCTGTTTGAGGGTGACGAGTCAGAGGGAGGTGACTCCTTTTCTGGGTTTAGTGACTGAGATCAAAGTTTTATTGAGCCTGTGGCTGGTAACAGAGGTGTAACTGGGCGAGAAATTGTCGCGTCAGCAGCATCTCGCCCAGCCAAGCGCCACCGCATGGCACCACATGAGGGACCAAGACCCTCGTGTTCACGTGCACCCACCTCACGTGCACGTAGCCGCCGTGCTTCTCGCAGACGGTATTCAGCTCCTGGTCGCCGGTATGCATCGCTTCCTCGCCGTCTTTCCTCTGCATCTCGCAGGACGCCTGGTGTACTTGAGTGGAGTGATGGTGACGATTTTATTCCTAATATTCCTCACTTTGACGATAAAGATGTAGGGATTACAAACCTTTTCCCTAATCAAGGTGAGGACATGGCTGAGATGGAATATTTTACAGCATTCTATGATGAACCACTCATGGAATACATTGTACACCAAACGAACCTGCATGCTGCTTACCTGATTGAGAGGGAAATCACAGAATTTTCACGACTGCAGCGTTGGAAAAATACCACAGTGGCGGAAATGTATGTGTTTTTGGCACTCTGTTTGTTGATGAAGCACTGTCACAAACATGCAATAAATGACTATTGGAGCAAGGACAAGACAATACCAACACCTTTATTCGGGAAATATATGTCACGAGACAGGTTTCAGATACTCCTCAGGTGTCTACATTTTGGAAGTGTTCAGGACCGAACACCTGATGATAGACTGTGGCGAGTGAGGCACTACATGAACGATGTTATTGGAAAATTCAGAGATTTTTACGTACCAGCACAGAAGCTGGTGGTTGATGAATCTCTCATACTTTTCAAGGGACGTGTTCCATTCAAACAGTACATTCCCTCAAAACGAAACCGATTTGGTCTGAAATTTTTTGTTCTTTGTGATTGTGAGACAGGATACGTGTTACACATGATTCTGTACTCGGCTAGTGATGTAGACATTCCCGGTAACGACGAACATGGATTCTCGGGGAGTGTAGTGAAGACCATCATGGCTCCGTGGATGAACAAGGGACACATTTTATACACAGATAATTACTATACAAGTCCCTTGCTAGCTCGGTTCTTGCTAGAAAATAGAACCGGATTGGTTGGTACAGTAATGCCACAACGAAGGGAAATGCCTGTGTTTGACAACGACATTGCAGTTGGTGAGTGTCAGAGAAGGAAAAGTGATAACATTCTGTCAGTTCGGTGGAAAGACAAAAGAGAGGTGAACTTGTTGACAACAATTCATGATGAAACAATGGTGAACAGTGGGAAAGTGAGCCATAAAACAAACGCACCACTATATAAGTCAGACTGTGTTTTAGACTATAATATCAACATGCGGTTGATTGATAAATCAGACATGATGATTGGCACTGCAGAGTGTGTGCGGAAGACATGTAGGTGGACGAAAAAAGTGTTCTTCCATCTTGTGGACATGAGCATGCTGAACTGTTTCAACATGTACCTTGTGAGAACTGGACGTAAGCCCACTTTCCGTGACTTTGTATTTGATGCTGCAATACAGTTATTAGGAAAGTTTGCAAAAGATGTCCCAGGTATTCAGCGGCCCATCATAAACCCACTGTTGCAGCATGCTGGTACTCCACGCCTCGCTCACACTGAAGGCTTCCTAGCACACAAACTTAAGTATTTGCCACCTGGTGTGAAGCGTGCAATAGCCCAACGTGATTGCTTGGTGTGTAAAACAACGACACGTAGAGACAAGAAACGGAAGCTTGTGCAAACATGGTGTGAAACGTGTGGTATCCCATTATGTGCTGTCGACTGCTTCAATGACTACCACAGTCTAGAAATCTTCTAAGTGTGCTTCAAAGTGTGTATAGCGTGTGCGAGTGTGTAAATATGTAAACATATAAGCAGAACATATAATATAATAGACTGTAATGACATATTATATTGCCGTAATTGAAAACATTTGTGTGCGCCTGTGTATACTCAAATATGCAACAATTATTGATACAAAATATGTTCAAACAGTATTTGAAACACAATTAGTGAAAAAAAATTAGATAAAATGCACTTAGACATTGTAAATAAATAGCACGAAAATATATTTGTGGCAACTCTGGCTGTTTGAGGACTGCGCGCAACACCTTCCGGGCGTGTACTGCATGAGCGAACATGCAGATTGTGACGTCATCGCAGAGCTTCTCGGCTCTATTGCAACAAAAGTAAGTACAATAGAATTTTTTTTTTATTTTTCCTGTGATCAGTGAACAGAACTTAACAGATTAGCAAAAAAAAAAAAAATTTTTTTTTTTTCAAAATGACATGCGCCTGTGTGGATAGCAGGATATTAGACCCCGAGCATGTTAAGGGTTAAGGCTAAACCTATCATTTTTTACTATTTCTCTAGAAGTGAAAGTGATAAAGCAATACGAAATAGAAAGGTAGTAAGTAAAGCAAAAGTGGAGAGTGTTGATAACGCAGTGTGGGAGTGGTACAAACAGAGACGTGAAGTGACGAAGAAGCCAGTGGCAGGCTGGCTCCTCGTGGAAAAGGCGCGTGAATTTCACCAAGCAATGAAAAAAACTCAAAAGTGTGTATACAGTGATGGTTAGCTCAGAAGTTTTAAAACCCGTCATGGCATTAGGTTTATTAAAGTGCATGGTGAAAGACAATCTGCTGATATTGTTGGTGCTGATGAGTATGTGAGTAAATTTGCGGAGATGGTGCAGGAACAAAATTTATCTCCAGAGCAAATTTATAATGCTGATGAGACAGGTTTGTACTGGCGTATGCTTCCCACAGAAACGATGGCTCATAGTGGTGAGGACGATCCTTCAGGTGGTTATAAACAGAACAAACAGATAATTTCTTTGTTGTGCTGTGCAAATGCAGCTGGCACGCACAAATTAAAGTTACTTGTGATTGGAATTAGTAAAAACCCCAGGGCTTTAAAGTCAGCCAGGTGCCTCCCTGTGATTTATAAGGACCAGCCAAGTGCGTGGATGTCTCGAGTAATATTTGTCGAGTGGTTTAATAAGAACTTTGTACCCGAGGTAAAGGAGCACCTGAAAAGTGTTGGTCTCCCGCAAAACAGCAAAGTTGTGCTGCTGCTAGATAACAGTTCAACGCATCCACGAGGTGATGAGCTTATAAATGGCAATATTATTGGAACGTTCTTGCCACCCAATACAACCTCAGTGATCCAACCCATGGATCAAGAAATAATTAAGAACCTTAAACACCACTACAAGAGGATGTTTGCCAGACGTCTTAACAATCAGCTTGGAACACTTAAGGACTTTTATAAAGTCTTCACAATAAAGTCAGCTATCTGGACTATTGCTAGTGCGTGGGATGAGGTAAAGCAGACAACACTAAGAAATGGTTGGAAAAAACTTTGGCCCGCGTCAAGTCTGTTTCCTGAGGAAGATGACGAGGAAGATTTTGAAGGATTTGCGGTGAAGAAAGTTAGCGAGAAGAAAAAATTAAGAGAGGAACTCCTAGCCTATGTCAAGGGGATTAAGTCCCCTGAGATTAGAGCAGAACTGGTGACTGAAACAATCGAAGATGACATAGATAGATGGATAGATTTTGATGAAGAAGCCCCAAACAATCGAAACATGACTAATGATGAAATTATAGAATTAGTATGTACAGCAAAAAAGCCAGACGAGTGCAATGAAGAAGATGGCGAGGAAGAGGAAGAGGAAGAGGATGAAGAAACGTTAAAGGAAAAATATGATATGGAAAAAGTTCAGCAAAATTTTGAATACATTCTGGCATTTATGGACACGAGTTACAGCGAGTTTGAAACTAAGGACATGATGAGTCTGTACAATATGTATATGAAGTTTTTAAAAACAAGAGCCAAGGGAATGAAACAAATGTCAATTACAGAGTCTTTTGCAATGGCTTCCAAGAAAGCTCGCATTGCATCACCTGCACCTGACTCATCGCATGTTGACCCAGTCAACCCAACAACTTCAGTCAATCCAACACCATCAACATCCACCACCACCTCTTCCATGTAAATAACTATGCTTCATCAACATCGATCATCAACATAAGCGGATCAGGACTTCAATTATTGGTGAGTACAAACAAAATACGGTCACGCATTTACGCTATGAACCTGTCGATTTTTTTCCCCTAGATTTTTTCACATTTTTTTTTTCCTCCATTTCTCGTATACGAACTTACATGTTAACCGACGGGTCTCGTCCCCAAGGGGTTCTGAAACCAAGTGGTGCTCTGTACCAGTTTACTTGTACAAGTATGGTGAATAAAACAGGTAGATACTTATATATAATGTGTGTATATAGCATAATAACACCACAAACAGTATTATTGGAGGAGAAATATTAGTGTGTCTGGCCTTGAGGGCGGCCGCCACCAGCTGACTGTGTGAGTAGCTACGTCTTTGTGCCTTTACTCACCATACAAGCTTAGATGTACAGTTATGGTGAACAAAACATGTAAATACAGTGGCACCTCAACATACAATTGCCCCTGCTTATGATAATTTTGAGTTATGATATAAATTTCATCGAAAAATGCAACTCTACATCCGATATATGTTGGTACACGTTCGGGTCGACTGAGCGCGTGGTTCCCGGTCACGCGGCCGACCTGCCTCAGTTTACTACAGCTGCCCGCTTAGTGACGATCGTGCCTATAAGAAATTCCGCTTCTGTGGTGATTTTTTGCATTTTGAACATTAAAGTAATTATTATATATCACACCATGAGTCCCAGGAAAGTCAGTGGTAAGGCTCAACATATGAGATCCCATGTTAGAATGACCATAGAACAGAAACAAGAGATCATTTGTAAATATGAAGATGGTGTGCAGGTAGGTGAACTGGCTAGGCAGTACAACAAATCTCAGTCAACGATATCCAGCATACTGGCTAAGAAAAAGGACATTATGAGTGCTAAAGTGGCAAAAGGCGTATCAATAATCACGAAACATAGAACACAAACACTTGAGGATGTTGAACAGTTATTATTAATAAATAAAATAAATAAATAAATTTTTATTCAGGTAAGGTACATACATACAAGGTAAGATACAAAAGTTTATGGATTTATAGATAGAGCTAGTACATACAATGCCTAAAGCCACAATTACGCGTCGTGGCATTAATTTGGATATACAACAAGGAGTTAGCGGGTGATAGTGTTTCGGAGGCCATCATTTGTGAAAAGGCAAGAAAATTGCATGAAGACCTTTTAAAGAAAACCCCTGGAAAGAGTGATGCAGAAGTGAAAGAGTTTAAGGCGAACAGGGGATGGTTTGAGAAATTTAGAAAAAGAAGTGGAATTCATAGTGTTGTGAGGCATGGGGAGGCTGCCAGCGCAGACAAACCAGCGGCTGAAAGATTCATTGGCGAATTTAAAGATTTTGTGCAGAGTGAGGCATACATACCACAACAAGTGTTTAATTGTGACGAGACATGGCTATTCTGGAAAAGATTGCCAAAGAAAGCATACATTACCAAGGAGGAGAAGTCATTGCTTGGACACAAGCCTATGAAAGATCGGTTTACTCCTGTGTTGTGTGGTAATGCAAGTGGCGATTTGAAAATTAAACCCTTGCTTGTGTATCATTCCGAAAATCCAAGGGTTTTCAAAAAATATAATGTGCAGAAACACACAATGTGTGTGATGTGGAAGGCTAATGCTAAGGCATGGGTGACTAGGCAATTTTTTACGGAGTGGGTGAATATGGTGGTGTGCCCTGCCATCAAAAAATATTTGCAGGAGAACAGTTTGCCACTCAAGGCCCTGCTTCTCCTCGATAATGCTCCTGCCCATCCTCTAGGCTTGGAGGATTCATTGGATGAGGAATTTAAGTTTCTTACAATAAAGTTCCTCCCAACACCACTCCTCTACTTCAGCCTATGGACCAGAAAATCATTGCCAATTTTAAGAAACTTTATGACAGGGCACTTTTCTGGAGATGTGTCGAAGTGACGGATGCCACAAACCTCACCCTCAAAGAGTTCTGGAAAAACCATTTTAACACTTTCGCGCGCCCTGGGAAGGTAAAAAAAAAAGCGGTATGTGCTCGCGGCGTTTTTGCCGCGTAAGCGTAAAAACAAAAATGTGTATACTCTTTTTACTCTCCTGACCTTAGTTCTCGAGCTACGTATTTCATTTTGGTACCAACGTGTTCGCAATAAAATTCTCTAGAAGACCATCAGTAAAAAAGTCACGAAACGTATAGGGATACCAGCACCAAATAAATAACTACGAAGATGACTCGCCGTGAGCGCCCAACAGCAACAAAATATTTTTACTCTTGGGATTGTTATCACCTCCACACTTGTCCTACAGCGTTAATTTTGGTATCAATGGACTCGCAATGAAATTCCCAACACGGTGATATGAATATAAACGTAGAATAATGATTGTGGCCCACCCGCAAGAGTGTGGGAAGTGGTGAAATTGTTACCCGGTATCGGTGACGGGACGACACATGTGCGATACGGCGCTTTGAAAGTTTATAGTTATTTCACTCTCCTGACATTATTATTCTATGTACGTCATTCATTTTTGTGTCAATGTGTTCGCAATAGAATGTTCTATGAGCCCGTTGGTAAAAAAGATCAACAAAGCGTAAGATAGAATAGCGCCAAATATAAAACAACGCTGGAACATATAAGTGAGCGTCAAACACACACGAAATGTTTTTACTTTTGTTATGTTTGTCAAGTTTATACTTGTTGCACACAGTTATTTTTGGTTGTACATTGATCGGAATAAAATTCCCTAAACAGACATATGCATATAATACATGATATGGGAGAAGCATTACCAGTATAAACGGCTAAAGTCACCCACCTGCAACCCGTTTGGGACACTCATGCAGACACACGCTACACCCAAAAAAAAATCTATGAAGGTTCGAGTCTACTTATGGCAGTTTATGTGATACAGTGTTCATTCTGGTATCAAAATACTCGTTTCAGTTTGTAGTTCATGCGATTTTCAGAATCAACTGAATCGCTGGAGGTTCAACATTTGAGTCAGAGTCATCTGACAAAACCGTCTCGTCAAATGGCAGTGTGCCAGATATCTCGGGTTCTGATTCGGTTGCTGCTTCAGCTTGAGGTGTTGAAGTGAACAAGGGCCGCCTCACACCAGATGGTCCAGGAGTTTGCATGGCGTCAGCATAGGCAGGACCTGTGTCATCATTTATGTCTGGAGCGTGCCGCAAGTGTTGAGATACTGTTGCTGTTTGAGGCCAATCTTCCGGGTCCCAGCACAATAGGGCCCAATTTGCCACCTCGTGGAACTGTAGCAATGTTAGCTTTTTTTGATCAGTTGTGTTGTATTTGTACAAAACAAAGGCATTATGCAAAGCCATTTGCAGGAAATAAAACGTTATCTTTTAGGTCCACTTGTGAGTTTTCCGGGTAAAATGGTAATACCATTTGATCGAAGTGGTCCACACCTTTCATGAACTTATTGTACCATGCAGCCTAGTGGTGAGAAAGGGAGCCTCATGGCGCGCAGTTTGAAACAAACCCAAAGTAAATCGGATTAAAATTGAATTTTATACAAATATTTTTTATGAGGACATAAATTTATGTCCACATCTCGGAAGCGGTGAGGCGAAACAGGACTCCGGGCAGAGTCCTCATACGCGGAAAGTGTTAACATTTATAGTGCTTTAAAACTTGTTGACAAAGCCTGGCAAGAAGTGACTGTAAGAACCATGATCTCTGGCTGGAGAAAACTGTGGCCTGAATGTGTTGCAGAACGAGACTTTGAGGGGTTTGAGCCTGAACCTGAAGTGCCTCTCGTTGAGGAAATTGTTTCTCTGGGTCGGCAATTGGGTTTGGAGTTGGATGGTGCTGATGTGGAGTTGGTGGAAGAACACAACGAACAACTGACCACCGAAGAACTCCAAGCCCTTCAAAGGGAGCAGCAAGAAGAGGCAGCTGAGGAAATTTCTTCAGGGGAGGATGTGCCAGTAGAGAATGTCTCTTCCTCTAAAATTAAGAAAATTTGTGCAGCATGGGAAGAATTGCAAACCTTTGCTGAAACGACTCGCCCAAATCAAGCTGCAGTAGGTCGTTGCCTTAACCTATTCAATGACACTGTGATGCATCGTTACAGACTAATGTTAAAAAGAAGGGAAAAACAAATGTCTCTTGACAAATTTGTAGTGAGACAAACAAGCACTGAACCACAACCAGGTCCTAGTGTTATTCAGGCAAAACGTAGGAGAGAGAGTACCCCAGAGAAAACATCACTGCCTGATGTGATAATGGAAGGGGACCCCTTCCAAACAGTAACAACTCTCCTCCTTCCCCCTCATCACCATCTTCCATTCGCCATCAAGAGCCCTCCATAAAGGTAAGAGAAACTTTGGTACCGTATTGTAGTTAGAAAAAACATTGTATTTGTATGTTAATATTTTGGAGGGTGGGGAACGGATTAATTCAAATCCCATTATTTCTTACGGGAAAAATCGCTTTGAATTACGATATTTCGACTTACAATCCGTCTCTGGGAACGGATTAGCATCGTAAGTCGAGGCCTCATTGTACTTATATATAACGTCTGTATATAAAAGCAAAAACAGTATGGTGGGAGGAGAATGGTGGCAAATCAGGTGAGGTGAGGGAGGGAGGGAGGGAGTGGCAGCCAGTGGCGGGCTGCCACTGGCTGCCACTGCCACTCAGCATACCAACTTAGTGGTTCGTTATGGTGAACACTAATGTAGATACTTATATATAATGTCTGTATGTAGTAAATAAAAGCAAAAACAGTATTGTGGTAGGAGAATGTGGGTGAGTGAGGCGACTTGAGGGAGGGAGGAAGTAGCAGCCAGTGGCGGGCTGCCACTGCCACTCAGCATGCCAACTTAGTGGTTCGTTATGGTGAACACGAATGTAGATAGTTATATATAACGTCTGTATATAGTGAATAAAAGCAAAATCAGTATGGTGGGAGGAGAATGTGGGCGAGTGAGGTGTTGAGGGAGTAAGTGGCAGCGAGTGGCTGGTTGATGTGTGGTGGTCACTCCTCGTTACTCTTTGATTCATAATAGCAACTTAGTGGTTCATTATGGTGAACAAAACATGCAGATACTTATATATAACCTGTGTATATAGTGTAATAACCGACAAAGTATTTGTTCACTGTTTGATGAACATAATTGAATCAACAATATGCACACCATATTTTTGAGTACAGCGATGATTCACTCATTGTATTATATATATATATATATATATATATATATATATATATATATATATATATATATATATATATATATATATATATATATATATATATATATATATATATATATCACACTACACACTATTGAATAATATTACAGCAAAAAACTACGAAAAATCAATCAAACATATTGAAATAATTAGGTAATTATCTCTTTGTGGCAACTCCGGCCTGACAGCTGGCGAGCAACAGACCGTCTGGGACGCACGCTGAGTCAGCGCCTGTTTTTTGCCAGACTTCCCCACCCTATAGCGGGCAATATATGCCACTTAGGATTTTTTTATTATTTTTCCCAAGATCAGTGAACACAAATTAACAGGTTTAGAAGATTTTTTTTTTTTTTTTATGCGCCTGTGGGTGACACATACTAAATAGCCAGGCTCCATACAAGGGTTAAGGGTTAATGCTGACAGCAACTGCCGGAGAGATACAAACTGAGTGTTGTGAATGCCTACATCGAATAAGCTCTCACTCACAGCTCTATGTGGAAGCAGGTGGATGAGGAGTTATGTAGAATAAGGCAGATCTTGGTAAAAAATGGTTTCCCCAATGGTTATGTTGAAGACATCATAAAAAGGAAGGTGGCTAGGTGTGCAACAGGCGACGAAACAACTAATACCGCAGTACCCATACAGTCCTTCCAGTAAAATTTTTCTACAAAACTTCTTCTCCATGGCCTACAAAGCAGTGGAAAGAACCCTAAAAGAGATCATTAAGAGGAACTTTAATTATATCTTAACCTCAAGATATAACCTGCTAATGAAGAATTTTCCTGACACCAAGAAAAATGCCTTGAAAGAGACCAACGTTGTCTATGCCTTTACATGTCCACTTGGGGGATTGTCAGTCCCAACGAACTCAGTATATTCCTTAAACTGCACATGGCATACATAAACGACAGAAGTAACATGTCCCACCATGCGCTTGGCATACATATGCGACGTAGGGTGCCGACCACGATTCAAATGGCCCGCGGTGTAAAGGGGTCACCCATATTGTAGTCAGGGGCGATTGTAAACAGACACCATCTTGAAAAAAAATTTAGTGCAGGCCTCCGTTGTCTCACAGGCCTTAGTTACCGACCAGACACATTGGCGAGCGCATCACGACCAAGCATCCGACCTCGCTCAGCGCTCTGCATGGTGCAGTCATTGACAGAAGATGAAATGGTTATTGAAGCTGGTTATTGATGAATCCTTTGTGCTTTTCAAACGACGTGCTGCCTTCAAGCAGTATGTTCCCTCAAAACACCAGGGATTTGGATTGAAATTCTTTGTGCTCTATGACTGTGAATCAGGAATGGTGTTACACATGATACTGTATTTGGCCACAAATGTAGACATTCTTTGTAATGACCAACATGGCTTCTCAGGTAGTGTGGTGAAGGCACTGCTTGCACCATATCTGAACAAGGGCCACATATTGTACACAGATAACTATTATACTAGTCCCTTGCTAACCAGGTTCTTGCTTGATAATAGAACTGAAGTGTGTGGCACAGTAAAGCTAAAATTGAAGGGAAGTACCTTTGATACTGCTATGCAAATAGATGATTGCGAGTTATGAAAAAGTGGTGAAATTCTTTCAGTCCGGTGGAAAGACAGACGTGAAGTGAACATATTGACCACCATTCATCCAAGTACAATGGTGGACATTGGCAAGGTGAATAGAACCAATAAACAAATAATCTATAAGCCAGAGCGTGTGATGGACTACAACATAAACATGTATTTAGTCGATAAATGTGATATGTTGGTGGGTGCTGTATAGTGTGTATGGAAAACAGTAAAGAGGACCGGGATGATGATTTTTCCATGTTGTTGTTGTAACAATGCTGAACAGTTACAACATGTACAATGTGAAAACAGGTAGAAAATCACATTTTTGTTTGTTTAGTTTTCAAGTTGTGAAACAATTACTAGGTAAGTTTGGCAAAGACATCCCTGGCATACAAAGACCCATTCGGGACCCAGTTTTGCACCGTGCTCCCACACCCAGGCTCGTTTACAGGGAGGCCTTTCTGGTACACCAAATCAAGAAATTACAACCAACTGGATTGCGTGCAGTAGGCCTACATTGGTGTGTAACCAGGGGGGGGGGCGTAATCCCCTCTGATGGTGAGAAGTAAAGCAAAATAAGAAAGGAGTAGGGGAGAAGGAAGGGATGTGGGGGGGATAGAACATGGATAAGGTTGAGGGAGGAACTGGGGGTAGAGGGAGGTGAACAGGTATAGAAAACAGAGTGAACGGTAAGAGGGGAGGCAGGAGGGAGAGAAGGAAGGCGTTGGAGTTGGAAGAAGTAAAGAGAAAGAGAGTAGAGTGAGTAGACTGAGAAGATTCTATAATGTTATACTGATGTTAATTACTTTAAAAATACTACTTTGCTGTCACCACCTGTCATTCTAATCAAAATCTTAATCTCACTTAACCACTGCACTGCGCAAAGCGCCTTTAGGCACTCTGAGAATTGTTTTTTTTTTTCTAATTAGGCTATATTTTAATGTTTTTTAATGTTTTCATTACTTTGTGTTTTGAAATGGAAATAGTTAAGTGTGGAAACTTTTTGACATTAACTTTACCTGGACATTTATAAAAACAACAAAAATATGTCCTTGAAAATTGCACTAAAAAGTTTTTGTCGAAACTAGGCGTGCAGTGCAGTGGTTAACACTTTCGCTTGGCAACAACTCGGCATTGAGTCGTCCGTTAAATAGAGGGAAGATTGGTAAGGACTCAGCATTGAGTCCTCCATTAAAATATTTGCCACAAATCCGTTTTTTTATCCGATTTTTTTGGGACTGATTTTAAACTGCGCGCCGCATTTGGTTGGCCATGTGGCTCGGCCCATGCCATAGGCCCACTGTTGACGCTCCACTGTTGTGACCAATGTCGCCTCCCCTCGCGTCTCGAACGTGTGAACATTTCGGCTATTTTCCTGAAGGGTTGACCCTACAGGAAACATTTTCCTGCTGCAGGTGGAGTGGATAAAACTAATGTTCAACCCATGTCATGCTCCACAAACAACATTGAATTGATAAGTACAAAAAGATTTAGTTTTTTATATACAGTACCCCAATTCAGCGTACTATATGGGACCAACCCCAGTGCGTTGGATGCGTTGCAAGAGGTGACCTTCAGGAGGCGTTTGCGTCGTGTCTCTTTTTTCTTGTACACACTAAAAATGTATTACCATATTATGTACTGTACCTATATATTATTGCTCTACTAAAAAATACTTAGTTACATTTGTTATTTACCTTATTGTTGGAGTTATGTCTATCTTGAAGTCTCATGGAGTTGTGAATGCTGTACAGTAAATACGTACTGTAGTGTATTATACCGATTGATTGATGAAGATTAAGCCACCCAAAAGGTGGCACGGGCATGAATAGCTCGTAAGTGGTGGCCCTTTTGAGCCATTACCAGTATCAAGAGCTGATACTGGAGATCTGTGCAGGCGCGACTGCACCCTGCGTGACGGGAGATGTCTCCCGGACCAGATGGTGAGGTTAATGTTTGATTGATTGATGAAGATTAAGCCACCCAAGAGGTGGCACGGGCATGAATAGCCCGTAAGTGGTGGCCCTTTCGAGCCATTACCAGTATCAAAAGATGATACTGGAGATCTGTGGAGGCGCAACTGCACCCTGCGTGACGGGAGATGTCTCCCGGACCAAGTTGTGACCAAATGGTGGTATTATACCGTTAACACTGTGTTTATTAACACTTTGAGGTTCCACAGACTGATTATCTCGTCACTCATTTTTCTACTGAATGTGTTCCAACGACGCAATACTGAGTCACTCATTAAAATATTTTTTAAAAATTTAAATTTTATCAGATCAATCTGGTAGTGGTTTTAAAATAAGCGCCTTTAGATTGCACACAATTTGATACCAAAATCAAAGATATAACATGAAACTTGATGTCCAAACACTTGAAATATTATAAATAGGCCTATGGTCCGAATATTATAATAGTTGTTAAAATTCTATTTATTGTCCTATTATCTTGGGACTAGTTTTAAAATGCGCGCCGTTTTATTGCGAACAATTTGATACCAAAATGAAAGATGTAACACAAATATTTATGTCAGAACACTGGAAAGATATAAATAAATTTGTGATGATGAGCATCCAGAATTAAAATATTTGTTAAAAATCCAGTTATTGCTCTATTATTCTGGGACTAGTTTTAAAATACTCGCCCTTTTATTGCGAACAATTTGATACCAAAACGAGCGACGTAGCACAAAATTTGATGTTATCAAATTGAACGAGTTGAACATTAGGTTGCAATGTACAAAATGGTGCTCGTTCACGGGTAACTTTAGGCTTTTCTGCGGGGAGGCACTCCAGCCTTTTGTACATTTTATTCATACACATCTGTAGGGAATTTAATTGCGAACACAATGATACCAAAACGAGCGACGTAGCACGAGAATTAAGGTAAAAAAATGGAACGAGAATGCACATGTTACTGATTTTGTGCGTTTTTGCCGACTTTACGCTTTGCTGTTGGGAGTCACGCTAGGCTTTTGGACATTATATTTATACACACCTGTAGAGAATTTAATTGCGAACACAATGATACCAAAACGAGCGACGTAGCGCGAGAATTAAGGTGAGAAAACTGGAACGAGTATACACATTTGGGTGTCACCGCGCGCTTACCCGCACGGAGGGGCTACCTACCCCCTGTCAACCGCGAGTTTCCACGGAGCGCGAAAGTGTTAAGTAGTTCTGCTGTATGTTGAGTACTACAATATAGTTTATGAAAACTATTGTACACAAAAATTACTGCAACTTTAATTTTAACACTATGTACACACTTAAATTTAACACTTGTTCTAACTGTTCAAGCCACATACGATGTTTTTAGACGTTTGCATCAGCTTTGCTGGTGTTCGCTGCTGCCGTGGCTCTAGCTGCTTCTGAGCTGGTGCTGGCTGCTGTTGTACCAGTGCTGGGTACAGCTGTGCTCGTGCTGGGTATGGCTGTTCTCATGCTGGGTACGGCTGTTCTCGTGCTGGCTACGGCTGTGCTGGTACTGGTTGATTTTCTGCTACAAGTTCTTGCAAAATATTGCTTCGTTTTTGGCATTAATAAGGCACTATTAGTAAGCCCCTTCGACATTTTGTTGTATAACAATACAGCTGTAGTAAAAAAATGGTAAATTCCACGATTAAAGTATTCTTCCACCGCGGTTAAATACTGCACGTTAATCGCAGACAAAGCTAAGGGCACTGGGTGCATACTGTATGAATGCAGACTAGGTCTATACGTACACCCTACAGTAGGCTGGTGTTTAACCCTTAAACTGCTAACTGTTCAATAGCAAACATCCCCAGGGCGCTCAAGAAAAAAATTATTCCGAAAAAATTATTTTTTCTTATGACATTGTTAATTAGCCTTCAGGAAGCACAAAAATCCAAACAAAAAGTCTCTAGCTCTTGTGGTTTAGCTGTAGTGGCCTGGAGAAGTTGCATATTTTTAGTTGAGGTGCCGCATAGGAATAACTTTGTTGATTTATTTTCATTGTTTCTCAATTTATTTATTTAGTTTTTCATGATAAAAGGTTGTATTGGGTTTCAAAGTTACTGTCTATTATGTAAAACTTTGAAAATATAAGTATGTATGGATATACAAGTAAAGATATAAAGACACCCACATACTTATTCATAATAATATATGTTAGTATATTTTGGTAGCAGTCTTTCCTGTAGACATATATTATTAAATATGACCGAAAAAGTAAGATTAATAATTCTAACACGAATTTTCTCAATCTTTCGTACATTACGCTTCACTGTTGGAGGTAAATCAAAAATCACTTCTCCAAAATTCATTTTTATTTCTAGTCTGACGCGACACGGGCGCGTTTCGTAAAACTTATTACATTTTCAAAGACTTCACAAATACACAACTGATTAGAACTTACGTATCTCTGAGTTTATATCTACATTTGAGTGAGGTGGGAAGGGTGATGTGGCATTAGAACAAGATGGGATATTAATAGGGTATTAAAAGTATCAACACAAGACAGAACAGAAACAATGGGTATTGAATAGAAGTGTTTGTAGAAAGCCTATTGGTCCATATTTCTTGATGCTTCTATATTGGAGTGGAGTCTTGAGGTGGGTAGAATATAGTTGTGCAATAATTGGCTGTTGATTGCTGGTGTTGACTTCTTGATGTGTAGTGCCTCGCAAACGTCAAGCCGCCTGCTATCGCTGTATCTATCGATGATTTCTGTGTTGTTTACTAGGATTTCTCTGGCGATGGTTTGGTTATGGGAAGAGATTATATGTTCCTTAATGGAGCCCTGTTGCTTATGCATCGTTAAACGCCTAGAAAGAGATGTTGTTGTCTTGCCTATATACTGGGTTTTTTGGAGCTTACAGTCCCCAAGTGGGCATTTGAAGGCATAGACGACGTTAGTCTCTTTTAAAGCGTTCTGTTTTGTGTCTGGAGAGTTTCTCATGAGTAGGCTGGCCGTTTTTCTGGTTTTATAGTAAATCGTCAGTTGTATCCTCTGATTTTTGTCTGTAGGGATAACGTTTCTATTAACAATATCTTTCAGGACCCTTTCCTCCGTTTTATGAGCTGTGGAAAAGAAGTTCCTGTAAAATAGTCTAATAGGGGGTATAGGTGTTGTGTTAGTTGTCTCTTCAGAGGTTGCATGGCTTTTCACTTTCCTTCTTATGATGTCTTCGATGAAACCATTGGAGAAGCCGTTATTGACTAGGACCTGCCTTACCCTACAGAGTTCTTCGTCGACTTGCTTCCATTCTGAGCTGTGGCTGAGAGCACGGTCGACGTATGCATTAACAACACTCCTCTTGTACCTGTCAGGGCAGTCGCTGTTGGCATTTAGGCACATTCCTATGTTTGTTTCCTTAGTGTAGACTGCAGTGTGGAAACCTCCGCCCTTTTCCATGACTGTTACATCTAGAAAAGGCAGCTTCCCATCCTTTTCCATCTCGTAAGTGAAACGCAGCACGGAACTCTGCTCAAATGCCTCCTTCAGCTCCTGCAGATGTCTGACATCAGGTACCTGTGTAAAAATGTCGTCAACATACCTGCAGTATATGGCCGGTTTCAAGTTCATGTCGACTAAGACTTTTTGCTCGATGGTACCCATGTAGAAGTTTGCAAACAGGACACCTAGGGGAGAACCCATGGCGACCCCATCTACTTGCTTATACATGTGCCCATCCGGGCTCAAGAAGGGTGCCTCTTTAGTACAAGCTTGGAGTAGTTTCCTCAGAATACTTTCTGGCATGTCAAGAGGAGTACAGGCTGGATCACGATACACTCTGTCGGCTATCATTCCGATTGTCTCGTCCACAGGTACGTTGGTAAACAGCGATTCTACGTCCAACGAGGCTCTTATCCCTGTGGCCCGTGTGCCCCGGGCCATTATATGGAGGACCTATGGCAATTCCACGACCAAGAGATGGCTTCCTGAACCTTGCAGGAATTAACCTCACTGAGGACCAAGTCACTCTCCTAAATCTGGGCATAAACTGTCATGTTATGTCCAGACCGAGTGAAATGGCCCGGAAAGTAGAGTTGGAAATTCTGTTGGACGACATATTCGACTTCGAGACACAAAAGAAGGTCACTACCAAAGATACCTTACAAGCAGAACTTATTGCAGAAGGAGGAAAGAATCGAGGCAACTACAGAAGCACCATACTGTCCCCCGAGCTTAAAGCGGCAGCTAAAAGCCTTCGTGAGAACAAGGAGATAGTTGTCAGGAGAGGTGACAAGTCGCCAATATATGTCATTCTTAAAAAAGACGAATATCTGGCGAAAATGAACATCATACTCTCTGACCAAACTAAGTTCCAAAGGGTAACGAAGGACACTACAGCCGAATTAAAAGCAAAGGTCAACAAACTGATCGAAACTGTGAACGCCAAGAAATCCGGACTCCACCTGCCAAAGATCATTGGGGAATATAAACCTGGATATGCGTATGGAAATGTCAAGACGCACAAGCCTGGAAACCCACTTCGGCCAATCATTAGCCAGATACCCACACCCACGTACAGACTGGCGAAGCGACTCAACGGCCTGCTGACTCCTTATGTTCCCTGCGCCTTCAGCCTGAAGTCTCCAAAGGAATTTGTGGACTTACTGCGGGGCACACGGGCCACAGGGATAAGAGCCTCGTTGGACGTAGAATCGCTGTTTACCAACGTACCTGTGGACGAGACAATCGGAATGATAGCCGACAGAGTGTATCGTGATCCAGCCTGTACTCCTCTTGACATGCCAGAAAGTATTCTGAGGAAACTACTCCAAGCTTGTACTAAAGAGGCACCCTTCTTGAGCCCGGATGGGCACATGTATAAGCAAGTAGATGGGGTCGCCATGGGTTCTCCCCTAGGTGTCCTGTTTGCAAACTTCTACATGGGTACCATCGAGCAAAAAGTCTTAGTCGACATGAACTTGAAACCGGCCATATACTGCAGGTATGTTGACGACATTTTTACACAGGTACCTGATGTCAGACATCTGCAGGAGCTAAAGGAGGCATTTGAGCAGAGTTCCGTGCTGCGTTTCACTTACGAGACGGAAAAGGATGGGAAGCTGCCTTTTCTAGATGTAACAGTCATGGAAAAGGGCGGAGGTTTCCACACTGCAGTCTACACTAAGGAAACAAACATAGGAATGTGCCTAAATGCCAACAGCGACTGCCCTGACAGGTACAAGAGGAGTGTTGTTAACGCATACGTCGACCGTGCTCTCAGCCACAGCTCAGAATGGAAGCAAGTCGACGAAGAAGTCTGTAGGGTAAGGCAGGTCCTAGTCAATAACGGCTTCTCCAATGGTTTCATCGAAGACATCATAAGAAGGAAAGTGAAAAGCCATGCAACCTCTGAAGAGACAACTAACACAACACCTATACCCCCTATTAGACTATTTTACAGGAACTTCTTTTCCACAGCTCATAAAACGGAGGAAAGGGTCCTGAAAGATATTGTTAATAGAAACGTTATCCCTACAGACAAAAATCAGAGGATACAACTGACGATTTACTATAAAACCAGAAAAACGGCCAGCCTACTCATGAGAAACTCTCCAGACACAAAACAGAACGCTTTAAAAGAGACTAACGTCGTCTATGCCTTCAAATGCCCACTTGGGGACTGTAAGCTCCAAAAAACCCAGTATATAGGCAAGACAACAACATCTCTTTCTAGGCGTTTAACGATGCATAAGCAACAGGGCTCCATTAAGGAACATATAATCTCTTCCCATAACCAAACCATCGCCAGAGAAATCCTAGTAAACAACACAGAAATCATCGATAGATACAGCGATAGCAGGTGGCTTGACGTTTGCGAGGCACTACACATCAAGAAGTCAACACCAGCAATCAACAGCCAATTATTGCACAACTATATTCTACCCACCTCAAGACTCCACTCCAATATAGAAGCATCAAGAAATATGGACCAATAGGCTTTCTACAAACACTTCTATTCAATACCCATTGTTTCTGTTCTGTCTTGTGTTGATACTTTTAATACCCTATTAATATCCCATCTTGTTCTAATGCCACATCACCCTTCCCACCTCACTCAAATGTAGATATAAACTCAGAGATACGTAAGTTCTAATCAGTTGTGTATTTGTGAAGTCTTTGAAAATGTAATAAGTTTTACGAAACGCGCCCGTGTCGCGTCAGACTAGAAATAAAAATGAATTTTGGAGAAGTGATTTTTGATTTACCTCCAACAGTGAAGCGTAATGTACGAAAGATTGAGAAAATTCGTGTTAGAATTATTAATCTTACTTTTTCGGTCATATTTAATAAAATAATATATGTATATATATTTTGAGCCTAAATCTTAAAATTGCATATAGCACACATTTTGCCTCAAATATATACATGGTAATCACTCATTTGCTGTTGCTAAAAGTTTAGTGTCTCCTCTATGGCTGCCCTAAATATTCAGATACTGGATGGTGATGTTGCCAAGCAATGGTCATCATTTTCTTACAAAGGCCCTAGAAGGAAAGTGAGGGACTAGAGATTTTTTTTTCTAGTTGGGGGATGGTTACTGGTGGTCTGAGGAAGCAGATGTGAGTTCTATGTATGTGTAGGACTATTTTAACTATTTTAAATATGCAATGATTTGCGCCGTTTTGTGACAGTTACTCAAATCATACATGTATGTATTGTGCTGTTTAAGGGTTAAGCCAGATCCAGTAACATAAATTTCTCTCAAATATTCGATTTACGTCAAATTATATAATTTTGAGTTATATATTTAGTTTAGCAACATTATTACGATAATAAGAGCTATAGAAAATACTTATTTCAGAACTGATTTTAAATTAAATTTAAATTTTAAATTTAAATTTTAAATTAGATTTTAAATTTATTTAATTATTTTATTATTTCGAAGCCGTAGGTCACTGAACTGTGGCAACAAAATCGAACAAAACACGCATGGTGTTGTGTGCACATGGATTAGACCCATCCAATCACGCTGGAGTTTTGCCACCAATAACATGAATAATTTCATAAATAGCAGATATTTATCATATTTACAGTATATTTTTGGTTTTATTTAGTTTAATTAGGATAATAAAGTGTTATTAAAACACCAGTTTTAGAAATGATTTATTAATCTGAAACGTTCAAAGTCATGGGTCACTGAACTATGACAACACAGATGAAAGTGAGTGAAACCTCACTGTAAAGTGAGGTTTACTGTACAGTATTCCCTTATATGTTCACCCTCTCTCATCTTGTTTCATCACAGAAAATGTACATAAGATTTCAACGCATTAGCTAGCTATTCACGCTTCAGCCTTTAAATTAATTTACAAAGATACGTGTTCCACAAATCAATGAATGAAAATCCTTGAAACGCACTCGTTCACTTGTGGGAACCACTCTGGCTGATGTTTGATTAATAAGCGTCACTTCTTGTGTGGACCATTCTGGCTGGTGTTTGATTCATATGGTTCACTTGTTGTGTGGTCGACTTGAGTGATCCAACTTGTCCTATGAAGGTATTATTAATTGTAATCTGTGATAGAATGAGACAGTTTTCCACTACTCTGTGAACTCTGTCCTAATATTGTAAGCTTGTGGACCACTTGTGCGGTCCACTTGTGTGGTCCATTTGTGTGATCGAACTTGTCATATGAAGGAATTATTAATTGTAACCCTGTGATAGAATGGGAAAGTTTTCCACCACTCTGTGAACTCTGTCTCGACATCGTAAGCAAATCTGAACATCCCCCGCTTCGGCAAACTATTGTTCGTCGAACTGGGTGAGTAAATCCGGCTTGAAAGTGTGCGAACTAGCTGAAGATTCGTTGAATCGGGGTACGTTGAATCGAGGTTGTACTTATATTGAATCTTGGTCGTTTATATTGTTTATACTTTATTGTAGTGTATTTGCAATATTGTTCTTCAATTTGCCCTTATATGCATGAATCCATCTAAAGCATTCTATTAGAAAAAATTTCATATCAAAATGAGCTCTGCAACACAAAAATTGGTGTTAGCAACCAGAAAATATACTAAACATTTGTGGGTGGGAATTGGGGGTGTAGCGGGTGGGCTTCTGGGCACTCCCTTGTGGGTAACACTTGGCTCGTCTTCAACTTGGCGGGTTGAGTGTGACCAGGTTTTTTATTTTATATGCATATACTCCTCTAGAGAATTCTATTGTGAAGCCATTGATACCAAAATGAAAGACCGAGGACAAAAATTGAGTTGACCAAAGTGAAAAGAGTGTACACATTTTATCGCTCTTGCGTGCTCCCGGGTCATTCGCTTGCACTTTCTCTGTTTGCTGTGGGTGGTAAGCTGGGCTTTTGGAGTTTATATGCATTTACTCCTCTAGAGAATTCTATTGTGAACACATTGATACCAAATTGAATATCTTAGGACGAGAATTGAGGTGACAAAGTTGAAAAGAGTATACACTTTTCAGATATTAACTTGGATTAGGGCATGGCTATTCCAAAGGAAACAGAGAGTTAGTATAAATGGGGTTAAGTCAGAGTGGGATAATGTTGTTAGTGGAGTACCTCAGGGCTCTGTCCTGGGACCTCTGTTGTTTATAATATATATAAATGATTTAGATTCAGGTTTGAGTAGCACAATTTGCAAATTTGCCGATGATACGAAAATCGGTAGAGAAATTAATTCGGAGGAGGACTCACTATCACTACAAGTTGATCTAGATAGGGTTTTGAAATGGTCAAAGGATTGGCAAATGCAGTTTAATGCTGATAAATGTAAAGTTCTGAGGCTAGGTAATAATGATAGAGTTACAAGATACGTGCTAGATGGTGTTGAGATTGCGAAAGGGATCTGGGAGTTATGATTAGTAAGAATTTAAAACAAAAGGATCAATGCATGAATGTTCGTAATAAGGCGAATAGGACACTGGGATTTATTAATCGAAGCGTTAGTAACAAGACTCCTGGTGTGGTTCTTAAGCTATATCTTGCCCTGGTTAGGCCCCATTTAGATTATGCAGTTCAGTTTTGGTCACCGTATTATAGAATGGATATAAATTCACTTAACGTGTCCAACGTAGGATGACTAAGTTAATTCCCCAAATTAGAAATGTTTCATATGAAGAAAGATTAACAAAGCTTAAGTTGCATTCACTGGAAAGGCGAAGAGTTAGGGGTGACATGATAGAGGTTTACAAGTGGATGAATGGGCATAACAGGGGGGATATTAATAGGGTATTAAAAATATCAACACAAGACAGAACACGAAACAATGGGTATAAATTGGATAAGTTTAGATTTAGGAAAGACTTGGGTAAATACTGGTTCAGTAACAGGGTTGTTGATTTGTGGAACCAATTGCCGCGAAACGTGGTGGAGGTGGGGTCCCTCGATTGTTTCGAGCGTGGGTTGGACAAGTATATGAGTGGGATTGGGTGGTTATAGATTGGAGCTGCCTCGTATGGGCCAATAGGCCTTCTGCAGTTACCTATGTTCTTATGTTCTTAATCCTTTGACCATTTCAAAACCCTATTTAGATCAACTTGGAGATAGTGAGTCCTCCTCCGATTTAATTTCCCTACCGATTTTCGTATCATCGGCAAATTTGCAAATGTTGCTACTCAAACCTGAATCTAAATCATTTATATATATTATAAACAACAGAGGTCCCAGGACAGAGCCTTGAGGCACTCCACTTACAACATTTTCCCACTCTGACTTAACCCCATTTATACTAACTCTCTGTTTCCTTTGGTATAGCCATGCCCTAATCCAGCTTAATATAGCACCCCCAATACCATGAGCCTCTATCTTTTTAATCAGTCTTTCATGTGGCACTGTATCAAAAGCTTAGCTAAAATCAAGGTACACAACATCACAATCCTTACCACTATCAACTGCCTCAACTATGCTAGAATAAAAAGATAACAAATTTGTTAAACATGAACGGCCATTTATAAAACCATGTTGCGACTCAATTATTAATTTATGTTTTTCAAGATGAAGACGAATTTTATTTGCAATTATAGATTCGAGTAACTCCCACAATAGACTTTAGGCTAATTGGTCGATAGTTAGACGCAAGTGATCTACAGTATCTCCTTTCTTAAAAACTGGTATCACATTAGCAACTTTCCATAACTCTGGCACTCTACCTAACTCTATTGATTTATTAAATATGGTAGACAGTGGCTCGGAAAACTCCTCTTTGCATTATTTAAGCACCCTGGCAAACACTTCATCCGGCCCTGGGGATTTGTTTGGTTTTAGTTTTACTATTTGTTTAATTACATCCTCCCTGGTAACTGCTAAACTAGTCAACCTGTCCTCGTCCCCACCCACATATGAAGGCATATTGTTAAGTTCCTCTTTAGTAAATACAGATACAAAATATTTATTAAAAATACTACTCATCTCCTCGTCATTATCCGTTATTTGACCTGTCTTAGTTTTTAATAGACCTATCCTTTCCCTAGTCTTAGTTCGATATAACTGAAAAAATCCTTTAGGATTTGTCTTCGCTTGCCCTGCTATGCGAACTTTGTAGCTTCTTTTTGCTTTTCTTATCTCTTTTTTTAACATTTCTAACCAGTTGTACGAATTCCTGTTCTAAACTATCATCCCCATTCTTAATCCTTTTGTACCACGCTCTCTTTTTACCTATAAGGTTCTTTAGATCCTTTGTTATCCACTTAGGATCATTAGTATTCAATCTATTCAATTTATAAGGTATACTACATTCCTGGGCTTTGCTTAGAATATTTTTAAAAAGGTTACATTTTGAATCCACATCGAAATCGCCTTTTCCGTCACCTGTCGCTGGGTTTACGTCTAGCCCACACCCCATCCCCAAGACATTTCAATCTATTTGACCCAAAAAATTTCTTAGGCCATTGAAATCAGCTTTTCGAAAATCAGGCACTTTAACAAAATTTTTTCCTACAGATGTATTCCATTCTCTGCTAAATCTGATTTCTTTATGATCACTGTTCCCTAGCTCACTCCCTATTTCCATCTCCTTAATTTGTGTTTCCCTGTTAACACTAAATCTAAAATATTATTTCCCCGCGTTGGTTCCTTAACACTTCCGCCCGGGCATGACGCAGCATTGCGTCATTCGTTTACTGGCGGTAATTCCGGGGATGACGCAGCATTGCGTCATCCACTTTAAATAATCGCCAAAAATCAGGTTTTTATCCGATTTTTTGGGGACTGGTTTTAAAATGCGCGCCGATGTCTTCCCATTTTCTTTGTTGAGCCTCGTGGCCCTCAGGCAGCTTGGCACATGCCGTGGGCCCATTGTTTTCGTTCCACTGTTGTGACCAATGTCGCCTCCCCTCGCATCTCAAACGTGTGAACATTTCGGCTATTTTCTGTGGCTATATTTCTTACTGCGGCTTTAGAAACTATCTACGCTTACTCCACGATGGATAGTGATCATGAACAAGGCCCTTCCAGGAAGAAAATTGCGAAAGAAAGGCTTGAAAAGGGCGGGAATTGGGAGTGTAGCTGGAAGGCGGCTGAGCACTCACTCACGGCTAACGCGTGGCCCGTCTTCAACTCGTCGGCGGTTGGAGCGTGACCAGGTTTTTTATTTTATATGCTAATGTTCCTCTAGAGAATTCTATTGCGAACCCATTGAGACCAAAATGAAAGATTTAGGATAAAAATTGAGGTGACCAGAGTGAAAATAGTGAAAACATTTTATCGCGTTTGCGCGCTCTTGGGTAACTCGTTCGCACTTTCTCTGTTTGCTGCGGGTAATTAGTTGGGCTTTTGGAGTTTATATGCATTTAGTGCTGTAGAGAATTCTATTGCGAACACAATGATACCAAATTTAATCTCGTAGGACGAGAATTAAGGTAACAAAGTTGAAGAGAGTATACACTTTTCAGAATTTACGCGCACTTCCGTGACACCCTGGGTCCCATATCGCACAGTTGAGGGGTGGCGAGCGGGGTGCACCAAAGTGTTAATATGTTGCGTAAGAAAGCAATCGTCAATTAATTCTAGAAAATCTTCTGCTTCATTATTCCCTATTTTGTTCACCCAGTTTATTCCACTAAAATTAAAGTCACCCATGACATAAATACTGTTAGATCTAGATGCTCTAGATATTTCATCCCATAGATGCTTTGCTTCCATTCTGTCTAAATTTGGTGGCCTATATATAACTCCTATTATAATATTATTTGCTTTTTCGTTTAATTCTATCCAAATAGTTTCTGTGTGTGGCTCAGTTTTGATTCCCTCTTTGAGACTACATTTCATATGGTCCCTAACATATATGGCTACTCCCCCTTCTCGTCTAATATATCTGTGTGAAATAGTTTAAATCCATTTATTTGATATTCAGCTAATAGTTCTCTATTTTCTACATTCATCTACGTTTCGGTAAGTGCAATAATATCTATTTTTTCTGTACAGACAAGAGCATTTAGCTCTTTTATTTTGTTTCTTAAACTTATACAGTATCCACTCGATTTAACGGCCTATATGGGGCTGTACCCTGGTCGTTATTTCTGGAGCTCCGGTATTTCCGAAGTTAAGTGTCGGTAATTTTTCAAGCAACGTTCAGGTAAGATATATTTTATACAGACAGCCACTGGGTCCACCACTCTAGTGCCTTCTACCCTGTGACGTCACAGATTCACGGCACATTGTTTTGATTTGTCATGAGGCTGGAGTGTTCATTCCCTGACTTTGTTGGACATATCGGCACAATCAAGGAACATCTGTGCACCATGTCGGCTCCAAATGCACTCGTTGTGTCAGTGATGGCTGACTGGTGGGTGGATGGGCAGGCAGGGATGGAGAGGCTGAAATGTAGGCAGGCAGGCAGGCAGGGAGAGGCTGGGAGGTAGAGGCAAGGAGGAAGGCAGGCAGATGCTGGGTGGTAGGCAGGGAGGGACAGGCAAGGAGGGAGGGAGGCAGGCAGGCAGGCAGGCAGAGGCAGGGAGGGAGGGAGGCAGGCAGGCAGGCAGAGGCTGGGTGGTAGGCAAGCAGGCAGAGGCTGATTGGTAAGCAGGGAGGGAGGGAGGGAGGCAGGCAGAGGCTGGGTGGTAGGCAGGCAGGCAGAGGCTGGGTGGTAGGTAGGGAGGGAATGGATGAAGATGGATGGTAGGATGGAGGGATGGATTGATGGAGGGAGGGAGAGAGGGATGGCGCTATGGTTGTTGGGGTGAGGCAGAGAGAGCGTGTGTATGGGAAGTTTGGGGGGGAGGGGGGGTGTCGTTGGTGGGGGAAGGGACCAGCTCGCAACCAGATGGAAGGAAGGAGGGAGAGATGGAGGTAGGGAGGAGGGAGGGATGGGGGAGGAGGGGAGGGAAGGAGGGAGTAAGGGATGGAGGGGAGGGAAGGAGGGAGGGATGGGGAGTGAAGGAGGGAGGGATGGGGAGTGAAGGAGGGAGGGAGGGAGCTGGGAAGGAGGGAGGGAGGTCTGCTTGAAGCACGTACCTGTGAGGAGGGGCAGAAAGAGGACCACTCTAGAAAGAGAACGCAGACGACTGTACAGGAGAAGGAAAAAAATAACGGAAATGCTTCGGCAGACACAACTATCACAAGCAAGGAAAACAAGCCTAAGCAGGGAGATTGAGGAAATAGAACAAACGTTGAAGCGATCATATGAGTCTGAGGAAATGGAATTGGAACAGAAAGCTATACAAGAGATAAGGAAAAATCCGAAATATTTTTTCACATACGCAAAATCAAAATCCAAAACCTCGACCAGTATTGGACCGTTAATTACAAATGAAGGTACGTACACAGAGGACAACAAAGAGATTAGTGAAATTCTAAGAAGCCAGTATGAGGCTATGTTTAGCACACCAATAAACAACATGAAAGTTGATGACCCAGACAGCTTCTTTATGAATGACATTCAAGCTGCAGATAATATAACGGTTATTACCACAAACTCGGAAGACTTTGAAAGAGAAATTGATAATATGCCTATGCACTCAGCTCCTGGGCCTGATTCATGGAATTCAATATTCATAAAGAAATGTAAAGTACCAGTAGCGAGAGCACTCAGCGTAATATGGAGAAAGAGCCTGGATACAGGGGAGATACCAGCAGCACTTAAATCTGCAGATATACCTCCGTTGCACAAGGGGGGGAGTAAAGCCTTGGCAAAAAATTATAGGCCAGTTGCACTAACATCACACATAATAAAAGTGTTTGAAAGAGTGATTAGGAATCAAATTTCTAGTTTTATGGAAAACAATGAATTGCACAATCCAGGGCAACATGGATTTAGAGCGGGAAGATTCTGTCTGTCACAGTTACTCAACCACTATGACAAAATCACAGAAGCCCTAGAAGAAAAGCAAAATGCAGATGTTGTATACACAGACTTTGCAAAGGCGTTCGACAAATGTGACCATGGGGTGATAGCTCACAAAATGAGGTCAATGGGAATAACTGGAAAAGTAGGACGCTGGATACTCAATTTCCTGTCGAACAGAACACAAAGAGTAACAGTCAATCAGATAAAATCGAGTCCAAGCGATGTTAAAAGCTCTGTACCTCAAGGTACAGTCCTTGCACCGCTACTGTTCCTTATTCTCATATCTGATATAGACAAAAATACACGCCACAGCTTCGTGTCGTCCTTTGCAGATGACACAAAAATCAGCATGAAAATTACCTCTGCTGAAGACATTGAAAAACTACAAGCAGATGTCAACAAAGTTTTTGATTGGGCAGCAGAAAATAACATGATGTTTAACAGTGATAAATTTCAGGTACTCAGGTACGGCAAAAATGAGGATCTGAAACAAAATACAGGGTACAAAACACAATCGAATCTTCCCATAGTAGAAAAACAGCATGTCAAGGATTTGGGAATAATGATGTCCGACGATCTAACGTTTAGGGAGCATAACCAAGCAAATATCGCGTCAGCCAGAAAAATGATCGGATGGATTACGAGAACTTTCAAATCCAGGGATCCCATCACAATGGTTGTACTCTTCAAGTCACTTGTGTTGTCCCGTCTCGAGTACTGCTCAGTACTCACTTCCCCCTTCAGAGCAGGAGAGATTGCTGAAATAAAGGGAATACAGAGAACATATACGGCACGCATAGACGCTATAAAACACCTAAATTATTGGGATCGTCTCAAAGCTCTCCAAATGTACTCTCTAGAAAGGAGACGAGAGAGATACCAAATAATATACACATGGAAAATACTGGAGGGTCAGGTCCCAAATCTACACAGTAAAATAACAACGTACTGGAGTGAACGATATGGAAGAAAATGCAAGATTGAACCTGTGAAGAGCAGAGGTGCCATAGGCACAATCAGAGAGCACTGTATAAACATCAGGGGTCCGCGGTTGTTCAACGTCCTCCCAGCGAGCATAAGAAATATTGCCGGAACAACCGTGGACATCTTCAAGAGAAAACTGGACGGTTTTCTAAAAGAAGTTCCGGATCAGCCGGGCTGTGGTGGGTACGTGGCCCTGCGGGCCGCTCCAAGCAACAGCCTGGTGGACCAAACTCTCACAAGTCGAGCCTGGCCTCGGGCCGGGCTTGGGGAGTAGAAGAACTCCCAGAACCCCATCAACCAGGTATCAACCAGGGATGGAAGGAGGGAGAGATGGAGGGAGGGAAGGAGGGAGAGATGGAGGGAGGGATGGGGGAGGAGGGGAGGGAGGGAGGGAGCTGGGAAGGAGGGAGAGATGGAGGGATGGGGGGAGGAGGGGAGGGAAGGAGGGAGGGATGGAGGAAGGGAAGGAGGGAGGGATGGAGGAAGGGAAGGAGGGACGAAGGGAGTGATGGAGGGAAAAAGAGAGGGAGGGAGGGATGGAGCAATGGATGTTGAGGTGAAGCAGAGACAGCATGTATGGGAAGTATGGGGGGGGGGGGGCGGGTGGGGGTACGTGTGTGTGTCGGTAGTAGGGAAGGGAAGAGATAAGCCTAACACTTGACCCAGTTAACCAGATGTTTGGATGGAAGGAATGAGGGAGGGAGGGAGGAAGGGATGGAGGGAGGGGAGGGAGAGATGGAGGTAAGGAGGGAGGGAGGGATGGGTGGAAGGAAGGAGGGAAGGATGGAAGGAGGGAGGGAGAGAAGGAAGGAGGGATGGATGGATGGAGGGAGGGAAGGAGGAAGGGATGGAGGGATGGAGAAAGGGAAGGAGGGAGGGGAAGGAAGGACAAAGGGATGGAGGAGAGGGATGGTTGGATGGAGGAAGGGAGCTGGGATGGAGGGAGGGAGGGAGCTGGGAAGGAGGAAGGGATGGTTGGATGGAGGGGGGGGGAAGAAGAAGAGAGGGAGGGAGGGATGGAGCAATGGATGATGAGGTAAAGCAGAGAGAGAGCGAGTGTATGGGAAGTATGGGGGGGGGGGCGGGTGGGGGTGTGTGTGTCGGTGGTAGGGAACCTTACCTTGAGGGTTACCTTGAGGTGCTTCCGGGGCTTAGCGTCCCCGCGGCCCGGTCGTCGAATAGGCCTCCGGGTTGCTGGACTGATCAACCAGGCTGTTGGATGCGGCTGCTCGCAGCCTGACGTATGAGTCACAGCCTGGTTGATCAGGTATCCTTTGGAGGTGCTTATCCAGTTCTCTCTTGAACACTGTGAGGGGATTGCCAGTTATGCCCCTTATGTGTAGCGGAAGCGAGTTGAACAGTCTCGGGCCTCTGATGTTGATAGAGTTCTCTCTCAGAGTACCTGTTGCACCTCCGCTTTTTAACGGGGGTATTCTGCACATCCTGCCATGTCTTCTGGTCTCATGTGATGTTATTTCTGTGTGCAGGTTTGGGACCAGCCCCTCTAATATTTTCCACGTGTAAATTATTATGTATCTCTCCTGCCTGCGCTCAAGGGAGTTCAGATTTAGGCTCTTTAGTTGGTCCCAATAGTTTAGGTGTTTTACTGAGTGGATTCTAGCAGCAAAGGATCTCTGCACGCTCTCCAGGTCAGCAATTTCTCCAGCTTTGAAAGGGGCTGTCATTGTGCAGCAGTACTCACTCTAGAGAGCACAAGCGTTTTGAAAAGTGTCATCATCGGTATAGCATCTCTAGTGTGAAAAGTTCTTGTTATCCAACCTGTCATTTTTCTTGCAGTTGTGACGGATACTTTATTGTGTTCTTTAACGGTAAGGTCTTCCGACATGAGTACACCCAGATCTTTTACATTGCCTTTACGTTCTATGTTATGATTTGCCTGAGTTTTGTACGTGGTTTCCGTTTTTATATTTTCATTTTTTTCCAAGAGATACAAGGAAGAGGCTTCCAAGAGAGGGAAGGGAAGAGATACGCCTAACGCTTGACCCAGTTAACCAGATGTTTTTTTATTTAATTCTGGATGTACATCATATATATTTTTGCTTGCAGATTTTGTTTTTAGGGCAATAAAAAGTTATAAAATACTTGTTTCATGAATGCTTTATTAGATGGATATTCTCCAGGTTGTCTCTGGCTGGCTAGCAGTCTACTGAGCCATTTCCCAGAAGGGTCTTTGGGGGGAGGGGGGGGGGCAGAAAGTGAGGGTGTGGGGTTAGAGGTTCAGTGAGGGTGAGGGAGGGGATGAAAGGGGTTGGCGGCCTGCTTGCCATGTGAGGACCCTTTGATACAAAGACAAACCCAATACCGACCTTCGGTAATATCGACCGCCAGACCGTTATATGAGGCTCTAAATACCGGTCTCCCAAACCGGTCGTTATTACCGGCAGATCGGTATAAAAGAGGCCGTTAAATTGAGTGGATACTGTACTGTTAGTGTAATATACCCTAAGTGAATTGTTATTTTGAGGCCCTTCTCTTGCTCTGATCATTTTGCCAATTTGTTTCTCCAACAAACACATACTTTTATTACCTCCTTCCTCCCTATCAATTCCCATACCAATATCTACTAACAGTTTAAACCCAAACAAATGCCTCTAACCACTGATTCCAACGAGTTCGCAACAGCAACAACCCCAGCCCTCGATAGATGCACCCCATCACGAGCCTACATATCATTTCTTCCATAGAAGTGTTCCCAGTTGTCTATGAAAGATATTGCATTTGATTTGCAATATCTTTCCAGCCGGCAATTGACACCAAGTGCCCTCGACAACCATTCATTCCCAACGCTCTTTCTCGGAAGAATGCCACATATGATCGGGATTCCTCCCTTGTTCCTAACTAATTCTATGGCTTTGTTAAATTTCTTTATCAGTTCCTCACTCCTAACTCGTCCAATATCATTACCCCCGCATAGGCCTATTGGCCCATACGAGGCAGCTCCTATCTATAACCACCCAATGCCATTCATATACATGTCCAACCCGTGCTTGAAACAATCGAGGGACCCCACCTCCATCACGTTACGCGGTAATTGGTTCCAGAAATCAGTAACCCTGTTACCGAACCAGTATTTACCCAAGTCTTTCCTAAATCTAAATTTATCCAATTTATACCCATTGTTTCGTGTTCTGTCTTGTGTTGATATTTAAGAACGAACCTTTGTTCGTTGTGTTCTTAGCTCCTCTCAACATTCTCCTGTTGTTGTTATTACACTATATACACACACTGTATATACCCATGTACATGTGTGTTCCCCATAGCGAACCACGAAGCTAGTATGGTGAGCAAAACAAGAATGGCTGCCACACAGTGAGGCTACCTCAATTCTCTCCCTTCCTCTCTCACCAAAATTCCATCTTCCACAATACTACGCACAAAGCTAATTATAACCACAATCCTGGTCACTAATTTCAGTAAATGAATAAGTGACCATAAGTTTATTTTGAAAAGGAACCTAAAAAGTCGTTTGAAGATTCCTAAATGGACGAAATAATGCTGTGGTGCTGTGGCTAGTGCTGTGAACATCGTGAACAGGATTGTATCACTGATATTTGAACATTGTACCCAGTCATTATCCCACTCAGGCTCTTCTATAATACTACCATGGCTAAATACAGTATTACAGTACAACCTCGATTCAACGTACCCCGATCCAACGAATCTCCGGCTAGTTCGCACACTTTTCAGGCCGGATTTACTCACCCGGTTCGACGAACAATGGTTCGCCGAAGTGGGGGATGTTCGGATTTGCTTACGACGTCGAGACAGAGTTCACAGACTGGTGAAAAACTTTCACATTCTATCACAGATTACAATTATTAATTCCTTCATATGACAAGTTCGATCACACAAGTGGACCACACAAGTGGACCGCACATGTGGTCCACAAGTGGTTCACAAGCTTACGATGTTGGGACAGAGTTCACAGTGGTAGAAAAACTTTACCATACCATCACAGATTACAATTAATAATTCCTTCATATGACAAGTTGGACTACACAAGTGGACCACACAAGTGGACCACACAAGTGGACCACAAGTGGTCCACAAGCTTACGATGTTGGGACCGAGTTCACAGAGTGGTGGAAAACTGTTTCATTCTATTACAGATTACAATTAATAATTCCTTCATAAGACAAGTTGGATCACACAAGTGGACCACACAACAAGAGAATCATATGAACCAAACACCAGCCAGAATGGTCCACAAGAAGTGACGCATATTAACCAAACACCAGCCAGAGTCATCCACACAAGTGAACGACTGAGTTTCAATGATTTTCGTTCACCGATTTGTGGCACACGTATCTTTGTAAATTAATTTAAAAGCTGAAGCGTGAATAGCTAGCTAATATGTTGAAATCTTCTTATATACATTTTCTGTGATGAAACAAGATGAGTGAGGGTGGACAGATAAGGGAATACTGTACAGTAAATTTCACTTTACAGTGAGGTTTCACTCACTTTCGTCTGTGTTGTCATAGTTCAGTGACCCATGGCTTTGAACGTTTCACATTAATAAATCATTTCTAAAACTGGTGTTTTAATAACTCTTTATTATCCTAATTAAACTAAACTAAATAAAACCAAAAATATACTGTAATAAGATAGATATCTCCTATTTGAGAAATTATTCACGTTATTGGCAGCACAACTCCAGCTTGCGTGGACAGGTCTAATCCTTGTCCATACAACACCATGCTTGTTGTGTTCGATTTCGTTGCCACAGTTCAGCGATCTACGGCTTCGAAATAATAAAATTAATAAATCAGTTCCAAAGTAAGTATTTTTTATAGCTCTTATTATCGTAATAATGTTGCTAAACTAAATATGTAACCCAAAAATATATAATTTGATGTAAATTGAATATTTGAGAGAAATATATGTTACTGGAAATCGAACACAACACCAGGCAGTGTTTTGTTCAATTTCGTCGACACAGTTCAGTGACCTACGGCTTCGAAATAATAAAATTAATAAATCAGTTCCAAAATAAGTATTTTTTATAGCTCTTAATATCGTAATAATGTTGCTAAACTAAATATATAACCCAAAAATATATAATTTGATGTAAATCGAATTGTTAATTGAAATTTATGTTACTGGATCAGGCTTAAACACCAGCCTACTGAAGGGTGTACGTATAGACTTAGTCTGCGTTCGTACAGTATGCACCCAGTGCCCTTAGCTTTGTCTGCGATTGACGTACAGTATTTATCCACCGGTGGAAGAATAATCGTGGAATTGACCATTTTTTTACTACAGCTCTTTGGTTATAAAACAAAATGTCTCAGCGGCTTACTAATAGTGCCCTATTAATGCCAAAAATGAAGCAATATTTTGCAAGAACTAGTAGCAGAAAATCAACCAGCACGAGAACAGCCGTACCCAACACGAGAACAGCCATACCCAGCACGAGAACAGCCGTACCCAGCACGAGAACAGCCGTACCCAGCACGAGAACAGCCGAACCCAGCACGAGAACAGCCGTACCCAGCAAGAGAACAGCCGTACCAAGCACGAGAACAGCCGAACCCAGCACGAGAACAGCCGTACCCAGCACGAGAACAGCCGTACCCAGCACGAGCACAGTTGTACCCAGTACTAGTACAACAGCCGTACCCAGCACAAGCACAGTTGTACCCAGCACTGGTACAACAGCAGCCAGCACCAGCTCAGAAGCAGCTGAACCCACAGCAGCAGCGAGCACCAGCAAAGCTGATGCAAACATCTAAAAACATCGTGTGCAGCATGAACAGTTAGAACAAGTGTTAAATTTAAGTGTGTACACAGTGTTAAAATTAAAGTTGCAGTAATTTTAGTGTACAATAGTTTTCATAAACTGTATTGTAGTACTCAACATACAGCAGAACTACTTTAAATCAACACAGTGCTAATGGCATAATGCACTGCAGTACGTATTTAATGTAGAGCATTCACAACTTCATGAAACTTCAAGATGGACATAACTTCAACAATAAGGTAAATTTATGAATTACAGTATTTTTTAGTAGAGAAGTAATATATAGGTACAGTATGTAATATGATAATGCATTTTTATTGTGTACAAGAAAAAAAAAAGACACTGACACAAATTTCTCCTGAAGGTCACCTCTTGCAACGAATCCAACGCTCCAACGAACTGGGGTTGGTCCCATATAGTACGTTGAATTGAGGTTGTACTGTACAGGTTATATATATATTTTGACATTATTAGGCGATGCTGTGGTCACACGCTGAACAGCAGAGCTGTGCGCTCATGCTGCGAGTGCCAGCCTTGGTTGCTTACTCACTACTGAGGCTCTGACACCCGGCAATGTGGACCATGATTTTTTTAAAAGATTGGCGTCTGTTTACAATAGCCCTGAGGAAGCTGATGTGAACCCCATGTATCCACGGGAGTTTTTAATGGAACGTGAAAAATATAAACACCTGGAGGCGCGTTGCGCACCCGAAGCCTGGACCTGCAGGCATGTTGCGCAGTTAAAGGGTTAAGGTCTGAGGGACCAGCCAATACCCTGATGGGTGAGGCGAGGATGGTACTGCAAGCCTCACCTCCCGGCCAGACCCCTCTTTCACCCACTGGTCTCCCTCATGACCCTCGATGCCTTGCCATTCCTACATTGTTAGCTCTCACTTTTCTATCTAGTTATCTCTAGTCTTAACTTTACTCTAGTTTTACTTTTACTTTATTTTTATCAGTTTATCACTGATCCCTCTTATCATTACTTTGTCATGGGACATCGATTTAAAAAGAGGATTGACTTGGGGAGTAGAAGAACTCCCAGAACCCCATCAAGCAGGTAGCCTCAGTTCTGATCGAGCAACCATGGCTGACGCACCCGCCTCCAGCTCCCAGTCGCCTGTGGGATGCGCTCTTGCAAGACCGCTTTCTCCAGAGGAGATAACACTTTTTTGGTTGAAGATGAAGTAGAATATTATATTGATGACCCATGGACCAATATAGACATAACACAAAGGTCCAATGGAAGTGAAACAGATACAGATGAAGACGATACAGTGAGAGTGTATCGTTCAGGGCGAGCTGCATGCACAGTGGAGTGTCACAGGTCATCGCCCTTGCCAGTATTATCCCCATCACCACCACCTCCATCTCTATCGAGTCATTTTTTGGGCTTAGTGATGCTGCTTCTGATACATTTAGCATAGATGGGCCAAGGGCTAGCAGCTGCTGTCGCAGTGTTACCAGGCGCAGATTTACTGTCTCAGCAGGTCGCCTTGTCAAGCACCACCATGTATCCCCTCACGACGACACTGACGACAGTGTTGCATCTACATCTTCTCCTGCTCGCCCTACCAGTAGACAAGGTAGAAGACCTCCAACTCCTTCCCAAAGAAGATTTAGTGCAAGAAAACGCTCCCGTAGTGGAGTCACTTGTGGTGGTGCTACAAGGAGAACAGCTGAATTTGTGTGGGAGGACTGTGATATTTTTGTAGCACACAAACCTCAATTTGATCATAGTGATGTGGGGGTTGCACCCACGTTCCCGTACATAGGTGACAACATGACGGAAATGGACTATTATCTTGCATATTTTGATGAGCAGTTCATGCAACATCTTGTTGCTGAAAACAACGGGTATGCAGGGGCAACTTGTTGAAAGTGGCATATTGCAGGCTTCACATATGATACATTGGAAGGACACCACCGTGGCTTAGCTATATGTGTTCTTTGCTCTATGTATGCTCATGAAACATTCGGTGAAGCACGTCATACAGAATTATGGGAACAAAGAATCTGCTGTTCCATCACCTGTGTTCAACAAGTATGTGTCACGAGACAGGTTCCTGCTACTACTACGGTGCCTACACTTTGAAAACCTTGAAATTTTGATAGAAGTGATCGATTTTGGAGAGTGCGAAAAGTGCTCAGTGATATCAAAGGAAAATTTCATGATTACTTTGTACCTGGACAGAATGTCATTGATGAATCCCTAGTTTTTTTCAAGGGACCTCTTCTCTTCAAACAGTTCATCCCATCAAAAAGGCACTGTTTTGGCCTCAATTTTTTTGTACTATGCGACTGTGAAACCTGAATGGTGATCGATATATATTATATTCTGGTATGGATGTAGACATACCCACAGAGGATCCTTATGGGTTTTCTGGCAGTGTTGAGAAGACGCTAATGGAACCAATGCTGAACAAGGGGCACATTCTGTACACTGACAATTATTATACGAGCCCCCTTGCTAATAATGTTCTTGTTTGAACATAACATGGGTGTGTGTGGCACTGTAAAGACAAACAGAAAGAAATGCGATTTTTTTTTTAATAATATTGGTGTAGGTAATTGTGAACTTAGAAAATGTGGCAAAATATTAGCAGTGCGTTGGAAAGGCAGATGAAGTCAATATGTTGTCAACTATTCATACTGGTGAAATGCTTGACAGTGGCAAAGTTAGGTATCGAGCTGATTGATCATTATATAACCCTTAAATTGCGCATCGCATCATATGATGCTTTGACCGACTTGCAGTAAATTGCGCATCGCATCATATGATGCTTTGGAGTACTACGCAAGACTTAAACGGCCCGCGGATACACAGGGTTCACCACACCTTCATCAGGGCTCTTGTAAACAGACGCCATTTAAAAAAAAAATCGTGGGCCAAATTCCCGGGTGTTAGGAGCCTCAGTATTGAGTGAGCTACCAAGCCTGACGCACGCAGCATGAGCTCACAGCACTGCTGTTCAGCTTGTGACCACAGCATCGCCTAAAAATGCCATAATATACTTGTTCATGCTATTATGTAGCGATGATATTATTACAGAAGACCCCTGACTGTGATAAAACTGACCAGGGTTCTGATAATAGCAGGATTGTGGTGATATTTAGCGCTGTGCTCCATGTAGGGAGGAGTAATGCTGTGGGAGGGAGGGTGGTGGCGATGTCTTCTGACTGTGTGTGGCCACCTTTTATTGACTGCACTCACCATACCAGCTTAGTGGTTCGCTATGGTGAACACAAATGTAGATACTTATATATAACGTGTGTATAGAGGGTATAAACAGCAATAGGAGTAGGTTGGGAGCTGCCATTTTGGTGAGGGAGGTGGTGTCGTCTGCACGACATATGTTGTTTACTGGTGACCACTATGGTCTTTGGGCACCATACCAGTTTACTTGTACAAGTATGGTGAATAAAACAGATAGATACTTATATATAATGTGTGTATATAGCGTAATAACACCACAAACAGTATTGGTGGAGGAGAAATATTAGTGTGGAAAGTGTGGAAATATTAGTGCATAATCACTATTGAGAAGGCCTGGTCGACGACCGGGCCGCGGGGACGCTGAGCCCCGGAAGCACCTCAAGGTAGGTGTGTCTGGCCTTGAGGGCGGCCGCCACCAGCTGACTGTGTGAGTTGCTACGTCTTTGTGCCTTTACCTTTACTGTGCAATGGGAGCCAGTGGTGGGCTGCCACTGGCTGCCATTGCCACTGCCACTCAGCATACCAACTTAGTGGTTCGTTATGGTGAACACGAATGTAGATACTTATATATAGCGTCTGTATATAGTGAATAAAAGCGAAAACAGTATTGTGGGAGGAGAATGTGGGTTAGTCAGGTGACTTGAGGGAGGGAGGGAGGAAGTAGCAGCCAGTGGCGGGCTGCCACTGGCACTGCCACTCAGCATGCCAACTTGATGGTTCGTTATGGTGAACACGAATGTAGATACTTATATATAACGTCTGTATATAGTGAATAAAAGCAAAAACAGTATGGTGGGAGGAGAATGTGGGCGAGTGAGGTGTTGAGGGAGTGAGTGGCTGGCTGGTGTGTGGCGGTCACTCCTTGTTACTTTTTGACTCATAATAGCATCTTAGTGGTTCGTTATGGTGAACAAAACATGCAAATACTTATATATAACCTGTGTATATAGTGTAATAACCGACAAAGTATTTGTTCATTGTTTGATGAACATAATTGAATCAACAATATGCACACCATATTTTTTAGTACAGCGATGATTCACTCATTTTATTATATAAATATATCACACTACACACTATTGAATAATATTACAGCAAAAAACAACAAAAAATCAATCAAGAGACATTGAAATAATTAGGTAATTATCTCTTTGTGGCAACTCCGGCCTGACAGCTAGCGAGCAACAGACCATCTGGGACGCATGCTGAGTCAGCGCCTGTTTTTTCCAGACTTCCCCACCTTATAGCGGGCAATATATACCACTTATGATTTTTTTTATTATGTTTCCCATGATCAGTGAACGCAAATTAACAGGTTTAGAAGAAAAAATAATTTTTTTTTTTTTTTTTTTTTTGGTACGCGCCTGTGAGTGACACATGCTAAATAGCCAGGCGCCATACAAGGGTTAACCCTTTAACTGCGCAACGCGCCTGCAGGCCCAGGCTTCGGGTGTGCAACGCGCCTCTGGGTGTTTTTATTTTTCACGTTCCATTCAAAACTCCCGCGGCTACATGGGGTTCACATCAGCTTCCTCAGGGCTCTTGTAAACAGACGCCATCTTAAAAAAAAATCATGGTCCACATTGCCGGGTGTCAGAGCCTCAGTAGTGAGTGAGCAACCAAGGCTGGCACTTGCAGCATGAGCGCACAGCATTGCTGTTCAGCGTTTGACCACAGCATCGCCTAATATTGTCAAAATATATATATAATCTGTTTTATTTAGCCATAATAGTATTATAGAAGAGCTCGAGTGTGATAATGACTGGGTACAATGTTCAAATATCAGTGATTCAATGCTGTTCACGATGTACACAGCGCTAGCCACAGCACCACAGCATTATTTCATCCATCTAGAAATCTTCAAACGACTTTTTAGGTTCCTTTTCAAAATAAACTTGTGGTCAATTATTCATTTACAGGTATTAGTGACCAGGATTGTGGTTATAATGAGCGTTGTGCGTAGGAAGGAGGAATTTTGGTGAGGGAGGGCGGAAGGGAGAGAATTGAGGTAGCCTCACTGTGGCAGTAACTCTTTGTTTTGCTCACCATACTAGCTTCGTGGTTCACTATGGGGAACACACATGTACACGGGTATATACAGTGTGTGTGAATAGTGTAATAACAGTGCCAGGAGTATGTTGTGAGGAGCTATTTTGGTGAGGGAGGTGACGTTGTAATTGTAGCGTCGTTTGCTGTATGCTGTGTGATTTGTCATGCAGTGTATGGTGGCCACTGTACTGTTTGGACACAATACCGGCTTACTTGCATAGTTCTGGTAAATAAAACATGTAGATAGGTATATATAACATGTGTAAATCATGTAATAGATACAATAACAGTATGGTGGGAGGAGCAATGTTGGCGAGTAAGATGTTGGAGGAGTGAGAGCGGGCTGGCTGGGTGTGGCTGCTCACACTCGCGGTGTTCTGAGTGTGTTGATGGTGAGTGTATATAGTGTGTGACATTGTATAGTCTGTAAATAGATTGTATATATACATAAATTAGCATGATATATGGTAAATATGTGCAACATATGTGTACACAAGTGTCATGCACAAAACACAGTGTCTTCGGACAGTACGGATGTTTTACTGCCATAATATAGTGTACGTGTTCATTATACATAGGATTAGCACATAAAAACAAATAAAATGTATTTGGAACTGTGCGCAAAAAATGAGCAAAAATATTTTCGCCGCAACATGTGCGCCCCGCCCCGGCCACCCCACCGGCCCCGGGAGCATACTGCTCTGGCGCATGGGGAATGATGACGTCACGCCCCACCTTTCAGACCCCATAGCAGCCAAAGTAGGTACAATTTCGAACTTCTATTGCTATACCCATATACAAGGAGGGGTTTTTGACACTTTCAGAAGAAAAAAGAATTTTTTCCCGAGGTTTCATTTCTTGCGCGCTGGGGGGATGTCATATTTATAGGCCGCGCAGTTAAAGGGTTAAGCCAGATTGTGTCATTGACTACAATATAAATATGAGACTTGTAGATAAATGTGACATGATGGTTGGTGCTGTCGAGTGTGTCCGCAAAAGTGTAAAGTGGACAAGGAAATTCTTCTTTCATCTTGTGGACGAAACAGTGCTTAACTGTTTCAACATGTTTTTGGTGAAAACGGGCAAAAAAAACATAAATTTGAGTGTTTATTCATGCTCTGCTGTCGCAATTACTCATCAAGTATGGCCAGGAAGATAATGTAAGGACAGTTTTTCATGCCCCAACAAGACCACATTTAATTTCCAATAGGCTGGCTGGTAAAGATACCTTTGCAATTCACAAGCCTGCCTACCTACCACCTACAGGAACTATTGCCAAAGGTATATGTGAGTGCATTGTTTGCAAGAACTCAGAACGAAAAACAAGGAAGCGAAAATCTGTGTGTACCATATGCATCGAGTGCAAAGTCCCGCTCTGTCCCATGGACTGCTTCTTTGAATATCACTCTCTTGCTAAGGACTAAGAGTGTAATACAGTGTGTTACTTTGTAAATAGTGTGTGGAGCTGTATATAATGTATTATTAGTGAATGTAGAACAAGTAATATTGCAACAATAAACATTTATTGAGGACACATTAGTGACACATGTATCACAGTTCCATGGAACATTATGAACGTTATACTTTATATACATTGTCAGGACACATATATACATCAGATACGATACAAAAAAAACATTAGAAAGCATTGAAAATACATAGAAATAATATTTGTAAATATAATTGCGGCAACTGGCGGGTCTTGAGTGACCTGCGCGACCGTGTCTGGGAGCTTCACGCACGGGCGACCAGCCCTTGATGACGTCACAGCGCACCTTGTCCACGTCCCCACAGCCAAAGTAAGTGGAATTTGAAATTTATTTTTACATAGACATGTTCAGGAAAGGGAATTCATCATTTTAATAAGAAAAAATATTTTTTGGGGGAACACTTGATTTCATGCGCACAGGGGAAATGTCACAATAAACTCTGCGCATCACAGTGGTTAACACTGAATTAATCAACCCAAGAAATCCACCAATCCACAACCATACATTGGCTTCCTGGTTTAGACTACACTCGTCACCACTAAGACACTCGTGGACAAAACAAGCAATACTGGCACTCTTACCTCACGACTCAGATGGATACAACCTAGTGGGTGACTGGCACCCACCTAGGGTGAACAGTAGGGGGGAAGGAACTGTGTTGAGTTCCACCCCTTGGCCACTCCACTATGACTCTCCCTCTAAACTGCAAAACAAGGCATATATATATCCGCTCCTTGCCACGCCCCAATTGGGGGCGTGGCAAGTCACACAGCATGGGGGCATGACAAATCACACAGCAGACAGCAAACGACGCTACGATTACGTCACCTCCCTCACCAAAATAGCTCCTCACAACATACTCCTGGTGCTGTTATTACACTATTCACACACACACTGTATATACCCGTGTACATGTGTGTTCCCCATAGTGAACCACGAAGCTAGTATGGTGAGCAAAACAAAGAGTTACTGCCACAGTGAGGCTACCTCAATTCTCTCCCTTCCGCCCTCCCTCACCAAAATTCCTCCTTCCTACGCACAACGCTCATTATAACCACAATCCTGGTCACTAATACCTGTACTCTTCCTCATGCCCAAATAAGGACTGAGAGGCAAAACTAACCCTTATAGGACCCATGCTGGCCTGGCAGTACACAAGACCCTCCTTGTTGAAAAGTACTGCTATCAGCAGCTGTTGTAGCTAGCCAGTGCTTGCTCGCACCACTTTGCCCCTCACCAAACACGGCTAGACTTGTATCATTGACAAGTATAATAGTCAAAATATTGGAAAAAATAATAAAAACTAAATGGGTAGAACACCTGGAGAGAAATAATATAATATCAGACAGACAGTTTGGTTTTCGAACTGGAAGATCCTGTGTATTGAATTTACTTAGTTTCTATGATAGCGCCACAGAGATTTTACAGGAAAGAGATGGTTGGATTGACTGTATCTATCTGGACCTAAAAAAGGCTTTTGACAGAGTTCCACATAAGAGGTTGTTCTGGAAACTGGAAAATATTGGAGGAGTGACAGGTAAGCTTCTAACATGGATGAAAAATTTTCTGATAGAAAAATGAGGGCAGTAATCAGAAGCAATGTATCGGACTGGAGAAATGTCACAATTGGAATACCACAGGGTTCAGTTGTTGCACCGGTGATGTTCATTGTCTATATAAATGATCTACCAGTTGGAATACAGATATGAACATGTTTGCTGATGATGCTAAGATAATAGGAAGGATAAGAAACTTAGATGATTGTCATGCCCTTCAAGAAGACCTGGACAAAATAAGTATATGGAGCACCACTTGGCAAATGGAATTTAATGTGAATAAATGCCATGTTATGGAATGTGGAATAGGTGAACATAGACCCCACACAACCTATAAATTATGTGAGAAATCCTTAAAGAATTCTGATAAAGAAAGAGCTCTAGGGGTGGTTCTCGATAGAAAACTATCACCTGAGGACCACACAAAGAACGTTGTGCGAGGAGCCTATGCCATGCTTTCTAACTTCAGAAAGGTTTTTAAATACATAAATGGCGAAATACTAAAGAAATTGTTCACAACTTTTGTTAGGCCAAAGCTAGAATATGCAGCGGTTGTGTGGTGCCCATATCTTAAGAAGCACATCAAAAAACTGGAAAAGGTGCAAAAACATGCTACTAAGTGGCTCCCAGAACTGAAGGACAAGAGCTACGAGGAGAGGATAGAGGCATTAAATATACCAAAACTAGAAGACAGAAGAAAAAGAGGTGATACGTACAAAATAGTAACAGGATTTGATAAAATCGACAGGGAAGATTTCCTGAGACCTGGAACTTCAAGAACAAAAGGTCATAGATATAAACTAATTAAACAAAGATGCCGAAGAAAAGTAAGAAAATTCACTTTCGCAAACAGAGTGGTAGACGATTGGAACAAGTTAAGTGAGAAGGTGGTGGAGGCCAACACCGTCAGTAGTTTCAAAGTGTTATATGACAAAGAGTGCTGGGTAGACGGGACACCACGAGCGTAGCTCTCATCCTGTAATACACTTAGGTAATTACACACAACTCACAATTATACATGAAAGAGTACAAGACACTTGCACTGTTACAGGTGCATTGTGTGTAAGACCACACAAGTGAGGCCACAGAAACATAAATTGGTGTTAACATGGTGCAAACTTGTGCAGTCTGTCTGCCATGTCGTCTGTTTTGCACAGTATCACAGTCTCCAGGACTACTAAGTGTCCAAAACTTGTGTAAATACATGTACATATCAAATGAATGAGTGTATATATTGAAAAAAAAGATACATTGTATATTTCCTGTAAAATATAACATTTTGGTGCGCATACTTGTGGCACGAATATGTGAGTGCATACTGAATTTATGGCAGTTGTACAGTGGTACCTCGGAATGCGATTGTCCCTGTATGCGAGATTTTCGGAAGGCGAGGTGTATTTACTCCAAAAATTTGTCTCGGAAGGCGATGGTTACTTCGGGAGTCGAGTTTGAACGCGAGTTTGTTGATACGCGTACAGCCGACCTAGCGCGTGGTCGTTCGGCGATCGTCGCCCCTCTGCCCCGCTGCCCCTCAGTTCACCATTGTCTCGCGCGCAGTGACTACCCCCACATCAATTCTTGTCGTGAATTTTCAGTGTTTTGTTGGATTTTTGGTGATTTGTCTATACAATTTGTTATTATATATCTCACCATGAGTCCCAAGAAAGCCAGTGGTAAGGATAAAGGCCAGAAAGCTCATGTGAGGATGACAATAGAGGAGAAACAAGAGATCATTCGAAAGCATGAGAACGGTACACGTGTTGTTGATCTTTGTAGGCAGTACAACAAAGCGACATCAACAATATGCACTATACTTAAGAAGAAAAATAAGATTATGAGTGCTAATGTGGCAAAAGGAGTAAGAACATTAACGACACAAAGACCACAAATACTTGAAGAAGTGGAAAAGTTGTTATTAATTTGGATACACGACAAGGAGTTGAGGGGTGATAGTGTTTCGGAGGCCATTATTTCTGAGAAAGCCAGGGTGTTGCACGAAGACCTTCTAAAGAAGACCCCTGCAACGAGTGATGCAGATAAGAAAGAGTTTAAGGCAAGCAGGGGCTGGTTTGAAAAATTTAGAAAGAGAAGTGGTATCCATAGTGTTACAAGGCATGGGGAGGCAGCCAGCTCAGACAAACCAGCCGCTGGACGATTTATTGACGAATTTAAAGAGTTTGCAGAGGCTGAGGGATACCTACCGCAACAAGTGTTTAATTGTGACGAAACAGGACTGTTTTGGAAAAGAATGCCTAAGAGGACATACATTACCAAGGAGGAAAAATCCTTGCCTGGACACAAGCCTATGAAAGATAGGTTTACGCTTGTGCTGTGTTCAAATGCGAGTGGCGATTTAAAAATTAAACCCTTGCTAGTGTATCATTCTGAAAATCCAAGGGTTTTCAAACAGTATAATGTGCAGAAAACCCGTTTGTCTGTGATGTGGAAGTCTAATAAAAAAGCATGGGTGACTAGGCTTATTTTTTCGGAGTGGGTGAATGAAGTGCTGTGCCCTGCCATAGAAAAATATCTGCAGGAGAAACAATTGCCACTCAGAGCCGTGCTTCTCCTTGACAATGCTCCTGCTCATCCTCCAGGCTTGGAAGATGATTTGATGCCTCAATACAATAAATTCCTCACAGTTAAATTCCTTCCTCCTAACACCACTCCTCTAATTCAGCCTATGGACCAGAAAATCATAGCGAATTTTAAGAAACTGTATGAAAGGGCACTTTTCCGGAAATGTTTTGAAGTGACTGAAGCCACAAACCTCACCCTCAAAGAGTTCTGGAGAGAGCATTTTAACATTTTTAGTGCTTTAAAACTCGTTGACAAAGCCTGGCAAGAAGTGACTCAAAGAACCCTGATCTCTGGCTGGAGAAAATTGTGGCCTGAAGGTGTGAGAGAACTAGACTTTGAGGGGTTTGAGCCTATAAATGATGCGCCTATTGTTGAGGAAATTGTTAGTCTAGGCCAGAAAATGGGCTTGGAATTGGATGGTGATGATGTGGAGGAGTTGGTGGAAGAACACAACGAAGAACTGACCACCGAAGAACTCCTAGCCCTTCAACAGGAACAGCAAGCCAACACAGCAGCGAATGATTCTGCAGTGGAGGAGGAGGTGGTGGCAACAGCACCAGCGAATGTCCCTTCTGCAGTAATTAAGAAGGTGTGTCAGATGTGGGAAGAGATTCAAACAACTATTGAACACACTCACCCAGACAAAGCTGTAGTAGGCCATTGTCTTAATCTTTTCAATGACAATGTGATGCCTTACTACAGAGAGAGCTTGCGAAGAAGGGAAAAGCAAGCTTCCATGGACAAATATTTGGTGAAGAAATCGAGCAGTGAGCCTCAACCAGGACCTAGTGGCACTCAGGTTAAACGTCCCAGGGAGAGCACACCAGAAAGGTCCTCACTGCCTGATGTGATTATGGAAGGGGACTCCCCTTCCAAACAGTAACTCCTCTCCTCCTCCCCCCTCCTCACCATCTTCCATACGCCTACAGCACTCGACAGTAAGGTAAGTAATAACTGGAACATAGTTTTGTAGGTTTATTTAGATGAATTAGGTAAATTAGGTATAAAAATTTAGTTTGATGTGGGGTTTTTGGGGTAGTCAGGAACGGATTAATTCATTTCCCTTTATTTCTTATGGGGAAATTAACTTCGGAATGCGAGTTTTCGGAAGGCGAGGCGTCTCCAGGAACGGATTAACCCTTAACATGCTCGGGGTCTAATATCCTGCTATCCACACAGGCGCATGTCATTTTGAAAAAAAAAAAAAATTTTTTTTTTGCTAATCTGTTAAGTTCTGTTCACTGATCACGGGAAAAATAAAAAAAAAATTCTATTGTACTTACTTTTGTTGCAATATAGCCGAGAAGCTCGGTGATGACGTCACAATCTGCATGTTCTCTCATGCAGTACACGCCCGGGAGGTGTTGCGCGCGGTCCTCAAACAGCCAGAGTTGCCACAAATATATTTTCGCGCTATTTATTTACAATGTCTAAGCGCATTTTATCTAATTTTTTTTCACTAATTGTGTTTCAAATACTGTTTGAACATATTTTGTATCAATAATTGTTGCATATTTGAGTATACACAGGCGCACACAAATGTTTTCAATTACGGCAATATAATATGTCATTACAGTCTATTATATTGTATGTTCTGCTTATATTTGTATATATTTACACACACGCACACGCTATCTGCTTATATGTTTACATATTTACACACTCGCACACGCTATACACACTTTGAAGCACACTTAGAAGATTTCTAGACTGTGGTAGTCATTGAAGCAGTCGACAGCACATAATGGGATACCACACGTTTCACACCATGTTTGCACAAGCTTCCGTTTCTTGTCTCTACGTGTCGTTGTTTTACACACCAAGCAATCACGTTGGGCTATTGCACGCTTCACACCAGGTGGCAAATACTTAAGTTTGTGTGCTAGGAAGCCTTCAGTGTGAGCGAGGCGTGGAGTACCAGCATGCTGCAACAGTGGGTTTATAATGGGCCGCTGAATACCTGGGACATCTTTTGCAAACTTTCCTAATAACTGTATTGCAGCATCAAATACAAAGTCACGGAAAGTGGGCTTACGTCCAGTTCTCACAAGGTACATGTTGAAACAGTTCAGCATGCTCATGTCCACAAGATGGAAGAACACTTTTTTCGTCCACCTACATGTCTTCCGCACACACTCTGCAGTGCCAATCATCATGTCTGATTTATCAATCAACCACATGTTGATATTATAGTCTAAAACACAGTCTGGCTTATATAGTGGTGTGTTTGTTTTATGGCTCACTTTCCCACTGTTCACCATTGTTCCATCATGAATTGTTGTCAACAAGTTCACCTCTCTTTTGTCTTTCCACCGAACTGACAGAATGTTATCACTTTTCCTTCTCTGACACTCACCAACTGCAATGTCGTTGTCAAACACAGGCATTTCCCTTCGTTGTGGCTTTACTGTACCAACCAATCCGGTTCTATTTTCTAGCAAGAACCGAGCTAGCAAGGGACTTGTATAGTAATTATCTGTGTATAAAATGTGTCCCTTGTTCATCCACGGAGCCATGATGGTCTTCACTACACTCCCCGAGAATCCATGTTCGTCGTTACCGGGAATGTCTACATCACTAGCCGAGTACAGAATCATGTGTAACACGTATCCTGTCTCACAATCACAAAGAACAAAAAATTTCAGGCCAAATCGGTTTCGTTTTGAGGGAATGTACTGTTTGAATGGAACACGTCCCTTGAAAAGTATGAGAGATTCATCAACCACCAGCTTCTGTGCTGGTACGTAAAAATCTCTGAATTTTCCAATAACATCGTTCATGTAGTGCCTCACTCGCCACAGTCTATCATCAGGTGTTCGGTCCTGAACACTTCCAAAATGTAGACACCTGAGGAGTATCTGAAACCTGTCTCGTGACATATATTTCCCGAATAAAGGTGTTGGTATTGTCTTGTCCTTGCTCCAATAGTCATTTATTGCATGTTTGTGACAGTGCTTCATCAACAAACAGAGTGCCAAAAACACATACATTTCCGCCACTGTGGTATTTTTCCAACGCTGCAGTCGTGAAAATTCTGTGATTTCCCTCTCAATCAGGTAAGCAGCATGCAGGTTCGTTTGGTGTACAATGTATTCCATGAGTGGTTCATCATAGAATGCTGTAAAATATTCCATCTCAGCCATGTCCTCACCTTGATTAGGGAAAAGGTTTGTAATCCCTACATCTTTATCGTCAAAGTGAGGAATATTAGGAATAAAATCGTCACCATCACTCCACTCAAGTACACCAGGCGTCCTGCGAGATGCAGAGGAAAGACGGCGAGGAAGCGATGCATACCGGCGACCAGGAGCTGAATACCGTCTGCGAGAAGCACGGCAGCTACGTGCACGTGAGGTGGGTGCACGTGAACACGAGGGTCTTGGTCCCTCATGTGGTGCCATGCGGTGGCGCTTGGCCGGGCGAGATGCTGCTGACGCGACAATATCTCGCCCAGTTACACCACTGGTACCAGCCACAGGCTCAATAAAACTTTGATCTGAGTCCCAGAAAAGGAGTCACCTCCCTCTGACTCGTCACCCTCAAACAGAAAATATCCACAGGAACTGTGAGGTCGTGGTAGAATTGGGGTAGAAAATGGGCGAGGAGGCATGGGAGAGCGTATAGGCTTCGCCATGGCATGGCGGTCATTCTCACTTTCACTGCTGCTGCTACTATCACCCGACAACTGTGTATAATCCTCATCGTTGTCTGAATCGTCAAACACACTTTCTTCACCTTCAGAGAATAATTCGTGGGCTATTTGCTCTGGGGTGAGGGACTGAGTGGTGCGTGCCCGTGAGGCGTTTGACCGTGCGCTCGCCATGGTGACTCTCGCTAAACTGAGGCCTCCCATGCCATCGGATCGTGAGCTGGATTTTTTTTCAAAATGGCCGCTGTTTACTAGAGTCCCTGGGCAGCGTATGGGACCCCCAGCTACACCGCGGGCCATTCAAATCGTGCGCGGTACCCATACACTTCATATGAAGTGAAGCGCATTTGACTGGTAAAACGATTTACACTTCATATGAAGTGATGCGCACTTTAAGGGTTAAACTCGCATTCTGAGGTATGCCTGTATTATTATACAACAATAAGTGATAATAATTGGAACAATACTAGCAAATTTTTTTTTTTTTTTAATATGCCATAGATGCTGTAAATAATGCAGCGGAAATAAATTTGTGGTAACTCGGACCTCTTGAATGCCATGCGCGACGGTTCCCTGGCGCAGCACACTTGAGCGATCATGCTATGTGACGTCATTCGCGAACTTGTCGGCACATTTACGTGGTTGGTAAGTACAATAGAATTTTTTATTATTTTTCATGTGCTTAGGGAACACAAATGAACATTTTTAGAAGGCAAAAAAAAATTTTTTTAAATTACTTTTTCATGCACACGGTGGTGTTGAAGCCTTAACCACTGTGCTGCTTGGCTTCTAAATATGGCACCCCCCCTCCTGTGCGCAGGAAATAAATTCTCGGGAATTTATTTTTAAAACCCCTTCCTGATGTATATGTAAAAAGAAACTCAAAATTGTACTTACTTTGGCCGCAATGGGGTCCAGAAAATGTGCTGTGACATCACGATTCGGTGGTTGCCTGTGGTGTAGACTCCTGGGGGCAGTCGCGCGCCATGTTCAAGATGCATGAGTTGCCACAAATAATTTTTTGTTCCTTTTCTTGCGTACATTTCCAAATGCATTTGTTTTGTTTTTCTTGCCAATCCTATGTATAATGAACACGTACACAATATTATGGCAGAAGAACATCTGTACTGTCCCAGGACACTGTTACATGCATCACAAATGTCTCCACATATATTGCTCATATATCCAAGGTTTCATGTTCAATCATGTATATTTACAAGATATTTACACACTACTGTATGCAGTACCACACTCTATATACATTCACCATCAACACACTCAGAACTTTTCGAGTGTGTGATATGCTGCGAAACAGCTGACAGGGCATAGTGGCACTTTACACTCGATGCACCAGGTGGAGATGCATCTTCGCTTGCATTCTTGATGTGGAGTGTTCTTGCATACAACACAGTCACGTTTACCCTTGTCCCGTGATGCCTGGCATATACTCGAGCATGTGCTCACTGAAATTCTTGTTACCCCTCAGTCTGTCTGGAACTGCGTGTGGCATTTTTGCTGGCATCCCGTGTGTTGCAACAGAGCCCTCCTTCCCATATTTGACGAGCAGTTGTGACACTAGAGCAACACTGAATGTTTGTATTGGGGGTCTCTTGCTTGATTTTACTAGATACATGTTGAAGCGGTTCAGCATTGCAACATCAGTGAGGTGGAAAAAGGATTTTTCTGGGGGAAGCCCCTACGGCTCCCCGGAGCTTACTAGGCTGATATGCTAATGTTAGACTTTGGCATCAGTCATGTGTATGGAGTTCTCATGGGCCTACCGGGGACCACAAGCCAGAACCTGGGGCCCCCCTCTAGAGAGGCAAGGGGAGCAATGGCCTAAAGAAACCACAGTGTAATTGGAAGCATTCTATGTCTGCCATTGACCAGGTTAGGCACCCAGAAAGGTAGGCATCCCAAAACAAACCCCTATTCTGGTGAAAATTGCAACCAAAAGCCGAACGAGTGGATAGAACTCCCCCCCCCCCCCTAAAAAAAATAAAACGAGCAAACTAGTATGACGTCACCCGTTGTCGCTGTCTGTGCAGCCCCCCCTCCCCGGGAGGGGGAAAGGGTATTCCCTGACCTACCGCACTGGCGATCCACACTCCAGTTCTTGAGGCTGATGCTATCGGCTCCGTTGTGTGCTCTGGCTCCAGTATTTTTGCGGCGCTGTGCTTTGTGTGTGGCTGTTGTACTCCAGGGGTGCGAGAGCCAGGAGTTATTCCTCAGTACTCGGGCTGCATGCACCTAGGGTTCCCTTCCCTAGGTGCCTTGTAAGTACTGCCCTTAGAGCTTGGGGTTACCTTCCACAAGTTCCTTGGAGTCTGCCTCTGTGTGTCTGTTTCCTTGCTCGGTTTCTCGGCCGCCCTTTGGGTACTTGGGTGTTTTGTCTCCCTAGTTTACCTAAAGATAAGAGGCAGTTTTTGCACTGGTAAGGGGTGCAGGGTGCTGTGCAGCTAGTTGTCATCTATCACAGCGGCCGGCTCTGTTCCTTGGGGTACGTTGTCCTCTTGTGGGGGTTTTGTTTTTCTTTTTCTTTTTGCCTTGGTGGGGGGTTCTGCCCTATTTGCCACTGGTGTTTGGCTTCACCCTGATACTTGGTGGTGCCTCCCTGCTTGGTCCTCGTTAGTGTACACGTCCCTGAGGTTCAGCTTTAGACAGTTTGTTTGGTTGTTTTGGGCGCCGGTTAGCAGTATCCTGCCTGGGTTTACCTGAGCGCGAGTCCTCTTCAAGTAAACGCTCAGGACCCTGGGAATCCTCTAGGGGATGCATGGGTCCAATGGATGTGACCGCGGGGTCCCCCCTCGCTTCATGCAAGTTTGAGGGTTATTTGGTTCCCTTGTGTCAGGGCGACCCTCACTGTTTTTGCCTCCGTCACGCAGCCTGTTGGGTTGGTGACACTTTCGACTCTTGAGTTTTGTGAGTATTGTTGCTTGCTGGTGACTCAATTTACCCAATCTGAGGATGATAATCTTTGGGTACTGGCTGCACAGGCGTTGCATTCTAGGTTTCGGTTGTTGCAACGTGCTAGGATGGTTGCTCACCCGGATGCCTTGCGGCTGCCCCGTTTTGCTTATATGGACCCGGACTTGGAGATGGGGGTCGCTTCGACCCTTGTTCAGTCCACACCTCCTGGTCCTTCGCCTTCTGTTGTTCGTTCTGGTCCCCCTCCCCTGCTTCCGGCCTCGAAACGTCTGAGGGTTTTGGGGTTGGGGCAGAGGTTGGTTGGTCTTGAGACTCGGGCAGCCTCAGGGGATGCCCCTTCTGGTGTGGTGACGGAGGAATTCGAGTCTCCTCCCCTGGCTGAAGCCTCTGGGTCTGACCAGTGGGCCGCATTCTATCCGGCTTCTGCGGTTGCGCCAGCCTTGTCTAGTGGGGTCGGTGCATGGGGGGAAGACTTGGCCCCGGGTCCTGCGGAGGAGGACCCTGAGGCTGGAGAGGGGCTGACTTGGGGGCCTTGGGGGCCTTGGGCCCCGCTGGACCCCGCCTGGGTTTTTCTACCCTCTGAGCAGGGCTTACTGTTATGAGGAGTGGGGGTTTTCTTTTCCCCCTCTGCGTTCAAGTTGGATTTGGTGTCTACCCCTTCCCTGGTTGAGTTCCGTGTTTTCCCAGGTGCTTCGGTTCCGTGTTTTCCCGAGCACTTCGGTTCCGTCTTTCTGGAGGTTTTCGGCTAATTGCATCCAACCTGCTGCGGTGCGGGCGGCCCTTGCACCAAACCTCCTGAGTGACCCGGATTATGCCTCAGCAATGTATCCCTGGGCTTTCAAGTTTGGGACTTCGTTTCCTTTCTGGCTCCGTTACGAGGTTCCAGAGTCGTCCTGGCTGGCAGACTGTCCTGTCTTTATCTTGAAAGCTTGGCACTACTCCTGCCGTTCCCGCACGCTTGAGTGGCGGGAGACTTCGGCGGTGCTTCAAGTTTTCCTGGGGGGGGGGGGGCGACCTTGAGCACCTCAATGAGTGCTTGTTTGCTCCTGCCCTACCCCGGGATGTTGTTGTTGTTCAGCTCCATGTGCAGGTTCCCTCCCTTTTGGCATCGCAGGTGGCGGAGGACTTGCCCGCTCGGGGTCTTTTGGTTGCGGCCTTGCGCTTCTTTTCCCTCCTGGAGCTGTCTTCCGACTGGCTCACAGAGGATGTGGGGGCGCTTGGGGCTGTTCCTGGGTCTGGCACTTTACCCTTGGCGGGTCGCTCGTCGGCTGCCTTGCTGAAGCTTTTCACGCCGATCTTGCGGGATGTGGAATCCGCTTGGGCCTTGGCTCTTAGAATGTCTTCCCCTTTTTTGCCCTCTCTTGTTTGAGGTTTCAGCCGTTGCGCAGTATATTCAGGCTACTTTGGCTTCTTGCCGTCCTATGTCAGACTTGCTGGTTCTCTGGGAGTCCCGTGGTGGCCTTCCCGGAAGGGTCGTGCCAAGGCTCGGGGTTCCTCTTGTCGTGCTAGGCCACTGGTGTCAGGTTCGGGTTTGGCTCCTCCTTCGGACCCGCATTTGTCTGGTCGGCACAGTGTTCGCTCTGTGCGAGGTTCTGGGTCTCGTAAGGGGTGCCGGCCCTTTCGCGGTTCGCCCCATTGACGGGGCAATAAGGGGGGGGGAGGCTTGCGCTGTTCGCTCACGCCTGGTCCCAAAATTTGTGGGTGTTTCGGGTCGTTTCGCACGACCTCTGGTGGCGTTGGGTGACCCCTCCCCTGTGGGGGGTTCGGGGTTGGCGGGGCAGGTTTCTTTCCCTGCACTCTGTCAGGTCATCTTGGAGTGGGTTCGCTTGGGCGTGGTCGAAACGACGACATCCCTCAGATGGGTTTCCCGTCTTGTTTCCAGTCCCGAAACGGGACTGCGCAGACCTGTGGTTCATTCTGGACTTGTCCCATCTGAACCCCTGGGTTCATTGCCCCTCCTTTCGGATGACCACAATGTCCCAGGTTCAGCTCCTGTTGGAGCCAGGCACTTGGATGCGTCCCTGGACCTCTGGGACGCTTATTGGCATGTCCCGATTCATCCGGGGTTCAGGGACTGACTCGGTTTTGTTGTGGGGCTTCATGCTTACTGCTTTCGTTGTCTTCCGTTCGATTTGAACCTGGCACCTCGCGTTTTCACGCGCCTCATGCGAGTCGTGGTGACCCGTCTGTGTCTGTTAGATGTTTGGGTGTTGGCCTACCTTGACGACTGGCTGGTTTGGGCTCCCAGCCAGTCTGCCTGTCTGCTAGCCAGGGATCTGGTTCTTTCTCAGCTTGCCGAGTTTGGTTTCTTGGTGAACTGGAGGAAGTCCCATCTGGTTCCCTCCCAGGTTCGGACCTGGCTGGGTCTTGTGTGAGAATCTCGGACCGTTTCCTTGTCTCTTCCTCCAGAGTCTTCTGCGGCTGTGGTCCCGCTTGTGCCTGTTTCTGGGGGACTCCCGGGTCACCTGGTGGTTGCTTGAGGGTTTGTGAAGCCTGAACCTAAAGAGCCTGAACTTCGCGATGCTGGTCTACCCGCTGGGTCGGGTTTAGCTTCGTCGGCTGTTCTGGTTCCTTTGGGGACGTCCCTTCCGCCTTTCTCACGATCGCTGGGTTCGGACCCCGGGGGCTTTTGCGTCGGTTGCTGCGTCACCGGCTTCCTCTTCGGGTTTTTTGGGGTTCAGTGCCTTGGCGGCTACCTGAGCCCTTGCTTGATGTGCTCACGGGCGCGTCGTCTCTCAGCTGGGGCTTTGTGATCAGTGCTCACCAGGCCAGCCAGGAACGGTGGGGTCCGTCCTTCCGTCGAGCCCACAGCACTGTGTGGGAGTTCGCAGCTGTGTGGTTTGCTCTTCGGAGGATTCGAGTCGCCCGTGGGTCGTTGATCCGGCTCCATTCAGACAACTCCCCGGTGGTTCATTGTCTGAACCTGGGGGTTTGATGCGGTCCTTGGCTCTTTGGCGCTGATCGCTTCGGATGACTCGTCTGCTGAGTTCTCGGGGTTTGGCTCTCCTGGCAGTTCACGTGCGGGGAGTGTCCAACGTCATGGCCGATGGCCTGTCTCGTTTCGTTCCCCTCTCGACGGAATGGATGGTTGATGCCGACTTCATGGACAGGGGAAGTTGGGTTCCTTCCTTTGGCTTTGCCAGACATTCGGACGCCCTGAGGTGGACCTTTTCGCATCGGCGCGATCGTGGCGCCCTTTCCCGACTGCGAGGCCGTCGGGGTTAACACTTTTCGGCAGGACTGGTCGAGGTGGGGGTTCCTGTACCTCTTTCCCCCGGTTCAGCTGTTGCTCCAGGTCCTGATGCGCTTAGAGACTTACCAGGGGAGAGTTGTCCTCCTGGCCCCTTGGTGGCCGGCCCAGTAGTGGTTTCAGGCGCTGCTTGCTCGGTGTCCGAACCCGGAGGTTTTCCGCGGCTCCGTCTCTTCCAGCAGATCGGACCGGTACGTCATGTGGATGGTTCGATCTTCTCCTTGAATCTTCGCGTATGGTATTTTTGACTCGAGTTTATCATCATCTCTGTGGTGATCAGGTAGCTTCCTTATTAGTGTCCCACCTGCGGGCTTCGTCTCGGCGGCAGTATGAAGTTTCCTGGCGGTCCTTCCAGTTCTTCTTACGTCTTCGTCGTTGTACTTTGCTTTCTGTTTCTGTGTTGTCCTTTCTCTCTTGGTTGTACCAGGACCGTCTTCTTATGCGTAACACTGTCACCTCGTATCGTGTGGCACTGGCGGAGCCGCTTCAGCTTGCTTTCAGCATTGATGTCACTTCTGCGCCGTTTCCCCAAGTTGTCTCGGGCGTTGTTTCACCTCCGGCCTGCTCATGCGCCACCTGAGCCGTCCTGGTCATTGGACAGTGCTCTCTTTTCTTTTTTCTTATTTTGTTGTGGCCCCTTCGTTCCGGATTGTTTTTCGAAGGCTCTTTTTGCTGTTGGCATTGGCCTCTGGGGGTCGGGTGGATGAGCTTTATGCTCTCCTCCGGCGCAGAGGTTTCTGTTCCTTCGGTTGGGGTGAGTGATCGGTTTGCTCGTCTGCAGCCTTCTCCTTCTTTTCTGCCGAAGAATGAGACTGCTGTGTTCCGGAGGGGTCCCTGGATTGTTGTTGGTTGGTTCGGCCGGGGGTGCATCATGTTTTGTGTCCGGTTGCAGCTCCACCGTTATTTACGCTCCACGGCTTCTGTGTCCGTGGATGCGCTTTTGGTTGATCCGGTTTTCCTTCTTCCCTGTTCGAGGGTGCTGGTCTCCCAGGCCATCCGCAGGGTTATTGAGGCTAACCAGCCTGCAGTCTATTCCCACGCCCATGACGTTAGCAAGTTCGCTGCTCTTGCCACCATCTTTGGCAATATGTCCTGGGCTGACATTCGAGCGCAGGGATTTTGGCAGTCGAATAGGGTCCTGGCAGCTCCTTACCTTGTAAACGTTCCTGGCCCGGTTGGGCCTGTGTCGCTTTGGGTCGGTGGATGTGGCCAGTTGTCTCGACTTCGGGATGAGGAGTGAGCAGCAACTGCCTCCCGGGTAAGTCCTTATTCTTTTCCTCTATGGGTAGTTAGCTCCGGGGAGCCGTAGGGACTCCCCAGAAAACCAGCGTTGAATGTAACGAAACCCCATTTTCTGGGCGAGTCCTGGAGGCTCCCCGACATCCCTCCCTCTCTCCGGTCGGCGTTTTTTTTCACATGTTTTGACATCCAGTCTCAGATCTGGGGTGTGGATCGCCAGCACGGTAGGTCTGGCGCTAACCCTTCCCCCTTCCAGGGAGGTGGGGGGGGCTGCGCAGACAGCGGCGCGACGATGGGTGGTGTCATACTAGTTTGCTCGTTTATGTTTGCGGAGTTCTATCCACTCGTTCGGCTTTTGTTTGCAATTTTCACCAGAATAGGGGTTTGTTTTGGGACGCCTATCTTTCTGGGCGCCTAACCCGGTTGATGGCAGACATAGAATGCTTCCAATTACACGGGGGTTTCTATAGGCCATTGCTTCCCTTGCCTCTCTAGAGGGGGGCCAGGTCCTGGCTCGTGGTCCCCGGTAGGCTCATAAGAACTCCATACACATGACTGATGCCAAAGTCTGACATTAGCATATCAGCCAAGTAAGCTCCGGGAAGCCTCCAGGACTCACCCAGAAAATGGCATTTCATTACATTCAACGCTAGTTTTTTGTCCACTTCACAGATTTACGCACGCATTCGAAGGTATCAAGCATCATGTCACATTTATCTACCAGGCGCATGTTGACGTTGTAGTCTATGATACAATTGGGTTTATATATAGGGAAGTGTATTTGAAAGTGCACTTTGCCACTGTCCAACATGGCACCGGTGTGAATTGTTGTCAACATATTCACCTCGCGTCTGTCCCTCCACCGCACTGGTAACATATTATCACACTTGTGCAGCTGGCAGCCACCCACTGCAATACCTATTCCAAACACTGGCATTTCCCTCCTGTGGGCCTTCACAGTGCCACATACGACTGTGTTATGGTCGAGGTATCTGGTCAACAAGGGGCTGGTATAGTAGTTGTCGGTGAACAGTATATGCCCCTTGTTCAGCAACGGTTCCATGAGGGTTTTGACGACAGTGCTGGAGAACCCGTGTGGATCTTGAGCGGGTATGTCGACGTCTGTACCTGAATACAGTATCATGTCCATGACGATTCCAGTTTTGCAGTCGCACAGCACAAAAAACTTTAGTCCAAACTGGTGCCTCTTTGATGGTATGTACTGCTTGAACACCAGTTGTCCCTTGAAGAGGACTAGCAATTCATCAATCACCACATTCTGTCCAGGTACAAAATAGTCAAGGAACTTGCCTCTCACATCACTAAATACCTCCCGCACCTTCCAAAGTCTGTCGTGTCTGCCCTCATTTGCACTGTTTTCGAAGTGCAGGTACCCGAGAAGCAACAGGAACCTATCACGTGACATGTACCTGTTGAACATGGGGGATGGAACAAGGCTGTCTTTGCTCCAATAGTCCTGGATGTATTTCTTAGAGCGTTTCATCATCATGCTCAATGTGAGAAACACGTACATTTCGTCATTTGTGGTGTCCTTCCATTGTGTTATGCAAGATGCAGGTAAATCTCTGCCTCAAGATGGTTGATGAATTACCTGGTTGATACCTGGTTGATGGGGTTTTGGGAGTTCTACTCCCCAAGCCCGGCCCGAGGCCAGGCTTGACTTGTGAGAGTTTGGTCCACTAGGCTGTTGCTTGGAGCGGCCCGCTGGCCCACATATCAACTACAGCCCAGTTAGTCCGGCACTCCTTGGAGGAAATCTAGTTTCCTCTTGAAGATGTCCACGGTTGTTACGGCATTATTTCTTATGCTCGCTGGGAGGGTGTTGAACAACTGCGGACCTCTGATGTTTATACAGTGTTATCTGATTGTGCCTATGGCACCCCTGCTCTTCACAGGTTCTATTCTGCATTTTCTTCCATATCATTCATTCCAGTATATTGTTATTTTACTGTGTAGATTTGGTACTTGGCCCTCCAGTATCTACCATGTGTATATTATTTGATATATCTCTCGTCTTCTTTCTAGTGAGTACATTTGGAGGGCTTTGAGACGATCCCAATAATTTAGGGGCTTTTATCGCGTCTATGCGTGCCGTATAAGTTCTCTGTATTCCCTCTAAACTGAACAGTATTCAAAACAGGACAACACAAGTGACTTGAAGAATACAACCATTGTGATGGGATCCCAGGATTTGAAAGTTCTCATAATCCGGTTCATTGTCGAAATATGCCAGGAAATAGTCAATTTTGGCCATATCATCACCTGTATAGGGGAATAATAGTGTCACACCAACAGCGGTACCATCAAAAGTTGGTATTTGTGGGACAATTCTCGCACAATCCTCCCACACAAGTACACCCAGTTTGGTTTTGACGCCGACACCACGGTAAACATTACCACGAGCACCAGAAACTCAACTTCATCGTCTTGTGCTAGAGCCACATATAGGTGGCAGGAGATGAGGCTGTTCTGCGTATCGTAGGCCTACAGTGAACACCTGACGTAGAGGGGAACACTGTCATCATTGTCCTCTGGGCGCGTGACATGCTCCCGCTTGTCTCGGCTTGCTGAGGCAGCAAAACCTTGCCTAGTAACACCCTTACTGCTCGTACTCGGGGTGTCAACACTACTTGTATCGGAGCCTATGCCACTGAAGCTCGAGAATGATTCATCACAAGTACTATCACTGAATAAATTTGCATCAGAGGACACACACGGTGGTGGTGACTCAAACGGTGTTGACCCAGGGCGGCAAGGCAGGCCGGGCGAGGCGCGAGTACTGTACACACTCGTGACATCATCCAACTCAGTCTCTCCCTCACTTGTATCAGACCTCTGTGTAAGGTCTTTCTCTGGATCGTAGTCTAAGTCATCATTCATGGCATCATCATACAAAATGTCGCGTATTCCCTCCTCAGAGAGTCGTTTTACATGACCGCGGCTGATCGTGGAGCGGGAGCTCGTAGACGATGCGTCAGACACGGTTGCTTCCTTGAAACTGAGGCTCCCCAGGACCCTGGGGCATGCTGGGATTTTTTTTCAAAATGGCGGACAATCACTGAGGCCCATCAGGCATCCATTTTGTACCCGCGTCACCGCACGGCAGTTTTAACACTTTCGCGCTCCCTGGGAATCGGCTGACCGTATGCCCTAAGTGGGCCGTTCGTGTCGGCCTACTGCGCGTCAGCACTAAAATGTTTATAATCTTTTCGGGGTGGGGAGCTTAATTTTGGCGGTATGTATTTAAATTTGGTATCATTGTGTTCGCGAGAGAATGCTCTAGAGGAATATATATATAAAATGTCACCAAAGACAACATGATAACCACACCAAATAACAAACTGTGGCGTTCGTTAGCCGTGAGCGTAAAACCGGGCATCAATGTTTACGATGTTTTTATGTTTGCGAACCCCAGAATTGTTATTCGTGGTTTATTTTGGTATCATTGTGACCGCAATAAAATTCCCTACACGGACATATAAATATACACAATAAATAATGGTGTCGCCCCACCCGCAGGAATGTGGGAAGTTGGCTTAGGGTTTCCCGCTCCAGCGCGCCCAGCTGCACATGCGCTCAACCACAACTGAAAAGCTTATACTCTCCTCATGTCTGTGACCTTCATTTTCGATGTACGTGTTTTTTTTTGGTATCACTGTGTAGCTAATGAAATGTTCTATAAGAACATATGTATAACATTTCACCAAAGCTAACATTACGCGACCAGCAACCAAAGAACTGCGTGCTTTGTTTCGCGCTCACGCTAAACTCCGCTAAACTCTCCCTATATGTTGCTACTCTGATTGTGTTTATCAAGTCAAAACTTGTTGCAAATGGTTTTGTTTGGTATCACGGTGATCGCAATAAAATTGCCTACACAGACATATGCATAAAAGTGGGTTACACGCGCGCGCCTCACCCCCAAACACCCCCAAACACGTCGATGCCTCACCCGCCCAAACACCCGTTTCCACACCCGCTACACCCAATACACCCGACAAACAAAAATATTGTTCCAATGGAAGTTTTTGTGCTACATTGTTCATTTTGGTGTCAAAATACTCGCAATAAGATGCACTATGTAGACATACCAATCTGAGCACTAAGAACCGGAATATATATAGAGCTACCCACAGCAAAGTATAAAGAAGTAATAACCTCAAAATGTGTAATATAAATTATGTGTACTTACCCACGATGTGATGAAGGAAGGTCAACAAGTTGAGCATTTGATTATCCACTCCACCGGCTTCAGGAAAATGTCCCTGAAGTTGCTCAACAGATGTTACGTTAGGTGGAGTGGAAGCTTGCAGAGGAGTTATTTCTTTGCTTTCCAAAATATCCTCTTGCGGTGATATTTTGTGTAGCATGGTGTGGCACATAGAGCAACTCCACATGTCCTGCACTGATACATAGTCTTTTCTAATTCCCGACTTCATACAAACTCGGCACCGTTTCCGTTTAGCAATTTTCACTAATGCATGAGTCAACTTCCTGTTTAGCCTGTCCTCTGAATCAACAATGCGTGGGTTTTTCACAGGTGGAGGAGTAGCTTCAGCTTGAGGTGCAGGCGTTTCAGTTTCAGGTTCAGTGTCTGATGAGGATGAGGCATGTGGTTGGCGTGGAAGACGATGAAATAAAGGACGCCTTGCTCCAGATGGGCCAGGTGTTGCCAAATCATGAGAAGGATCCTGGTAATCATCAGCATGTGGGAGAGGGCTTTCAGTAGCAGGCCACTCATCCATGTCCCACCTCAACAGGGCCCATATTGCTACTTCATGAAACTGGAGTAGGGTCAGTTTCTTGGCATCAGTTGTGTACATCTTGTACAACACATAGGCATTGTGTATAGCCATCTGAAGGAAGTAAAATGTGATCTTCTTAGTCCACTTATGCGACTTCCTGGTGAACCTGTAATATTTGACCATTTGGTCGAAGTGATCAACTCCCTTCATGTTGTTGTTGTAGTCGCAAATGGCTGTTGGTTTGTTTACAGTTACAATCTGAACAGATGATGTTCCGTCACGTTTCTTCACTCTCTTCCTTCTCTGTACTTCCTGTGTGTCAGCATTATGGCAGTTTGTGATCACTGACACCACTCTCTTGTCTTTCCAAAGGATAACAAAAGTGTTATCCTTGCGCCTGAAAATAATCTGATCAACAGCGAATTTACCTTTGGCAAGTTGTTGCAGCTCTAGGGGCACCACGCTGCAATCTGAGTGTTCCACAAGTGTACACACCATTTTCCCTTAGCAATTCTGTGAGATGGACAGAGTTATAATAATTGTCCATATAAAGATGATAACCTTTGTTCAACAAGGGTCGCATAAGGCCCATCACTGTCTCAACTGTTGTCTTGCCCACTCCAGAATAAACCTCGAAATCAATAATATAACCAGTCCCTGCCTCAGCAAGCATGTACAACTTTACCCCATACTTATCAGGCTTATTGGGGTTGTAAACCTTGAAGGATAGACGACCACGCCACGACATTGTACCTTCATCCAAACTGAGTGCTTGATTGGGGACGTAGTAAGAGCCAAATTTGTTGGTCAAATAGGTAATGATGGTGCTGAGTTTTATCATGCGGTTCTTGTTGTTGGGTGGAATTGCAAACTGGTTATAAGTATGAAAAAACTGGGCAATATGTTGGAATCGTTTTGCAGTCATGAACACATTGAAGGTCCTCATATGCCACAACCGGCTTGTTTGCCAGTACAGACCTGTACATGCGCATTGTTGGGAGTCTTGCAATACCCATCAAGATTGATAAAGCCAAATACCTTGCCATTTCCTTCGCAGATGCCTCCTTCCACAACCTCATAGTGCGCCTGGAAGCATTCTGAATAAACTGCCTGGCATACCTGTTAGTTTCCACTGTGATGAACTCAATTAGGGCACGGGTCAGAAATAATTGAACAAATTGCAGGGGGGTAATTGGCACTGGGACAGTTATGCCTGGTGTGGCACTGAAACTGCCTACAATAGGTGGTGTATTGTCAGTTGACCAGGCAGCATCGGGATTAGGCTGTTGAAGACGTCCTGCACGCCTCCTTACAGGTGCCTTGGGGCGGCCCACATCCGCTGCCTCATCCTCAATCCCCTCGCTACTCTCCTCACTCGATGATGAATCAAACTCATCAGACGACGCTGTCCCCTCATTATCACTACTGAAATCACTCTGACGCTCTTCCCCTTCAACATCTGCCTCCACATCTGACAAACGATCCAACAAATCAGGAATTTTACTAGGGGTAAGCTTCACATTGCTGAACCTTTTGTACAGCTCACTCAACCTATCTTCCTTGGTCATTTCACTATCCTTCTTGGGGGTAGAGGTGCTCTGTCCTTTACCACGATCCATGTTTGCAAGTAATAATGCGTTGTAAAGAGACAGGAACGAATAAACACTGCTACACAGGGCAGAGAGTGGCACAGGTTCTGGACGCGGGAGCGCGGTAGTCCGGTCACGAGAGACGTAAACAAAGGACTAGGCCGACCGCATGGCGTGACCCAGAATCCCATGCGGCCTACGGAGGATTGTGGGAAAACAATGGCGCTCATTTCAAAAAAAAAAAAAAATGAAGATCGCATAGAAACTTTTTTTTTTACAAATTTTTATATCAAGTGACGCACAGATGCGTCACTGGAACACATTCAGTAGAAAAATGAGTGACGAGATATTAAGTCTGTGGAACGCGAAAGTGTTAAATGGTATGAGTAAGATCCGGGAGGTGTGTTGCGCATCACCCGTTGAGCACCTGCAGGCGCGTTGCGCAGTTCAGTGATTAAGGGTTGAGAGTTTATGAGTGAAAATTATTGCAGTGAATACTTTTCTTGAGTGTGTGATGGTTATTCTACTGCATGCTGTTGAATGTTGAAAGTATTAATTATTAATAGTCTTAACTATATGCATTATATTTGCAATATTTCTACTTTCTTTCCTCAGAATGTGGCCGAGATATGCTGATGCTGCTGTGCTTATTTTGACAAAATTCAAGGGCCAAAGAAGCCCTTGTGAACAGTATTTTGGTACAAAGCAACATTATTCCAACAGGAAAAAAGATAATATAGAGAATACATTTTGACAAAGAAAGTTTTGCTAGCAAATATGTTACCTCTTTATTTACAAAATTATAGTTCTTTCGTATAAAAATAATTGAAAATCTAAAAGATATAAGGAATAAGATGAAACATTATCAAATAGTTTCATTAAAGAACATTTCAGATATATTTATTTCCAACTATTGGTGAGGAAACAGAAATAAAGGGCTTACAAGTCAGTGTGAAGATTGTTTTGAACTTTGTGTTAAACCCAACTGTGGTGTTCATTATGCACTAAAGTTCATCTGCAAAAATAAAAACACAACTATTTTAGTTAGTTATAATGAGAAGCTACATGAGTGCAACATAAATCACACAAATGACAAAGATAAACTATCCTGCGAGTCTTCATATTTCCAAGTTGATAATCAGCTAACTTGGACATATGAAGACTCATAGGATGGTGTATATGAATGATAAACTTCGTGACTGACCCAAGTGTGGGAAAAATTTAGGCTACCTTATCAGTATGAGCAGGAACTTGTTGGTACAGTTTGGTGATAAACCTTAGAAGTGTTTGGTGATAAATCTTGTCTGACCAAAGTCTTGTTGACCGTATCAGTTGTAAAAAGCACTGGAATACATTTGTTAAATCTAATGAGTGTCATTCATTTTGATAGTATTGTATGAGATACATAACAGGACAAACCTTTTCATTTATCAAGTGCATTTTCTGGGTGGAGCCCCTTCGGCTCCTTGGAGCTATCCAGGCTGATATGTATGTTATTAGACTTTGGCATCAGTCAGTGTGAATAGAGTTCCAGGCCTACCGGGGACCACAAGAGAGAACCTGGCGCCCCTCAGAGAGGCACGAGGAGCAATAGCCTATAGAAATGCACATGGGATCAGGAGCATTCTATGTCTGCCATCGACCGGGCCAGGCACCCAGAAAGGTAAGCGCCTCAAAACAAACCCCTATTCCAGTTAAAACAACTAAAGAAGACTAACAAGTGGACAGAATTCCCCAATTGAAAACAAGTAAATGAACATGACGACACATGTGCCGCGCCGCATGTCTGTGCAGCCCCCCCCCTCCTCGGGAGGGGGAAGGGGGAACCCCAGACCCACAGCACCGGCAATCCATCCTTCAGTTCTGGACTGATGTGATTGTGGCTCGGTCGTGTGGCAACAGTTCCAGATTCCAGATTCTTTCTGTGTTGTGCTGGGCCTTGCGTCCAGTACTGCTCTTACGGTGGCGTGCGAGCTGGTAGTAATATTCACAGGTGTTCAGGCTGCATGTGCTTAGGGTTCCTTTCCCTGAGTGTCCTGTAAGTACCACCTTTGGGGCTTGGGGTTATCTTCCACAAGTCACCTTGGGGTCTACCTCTGTTGGTCTTTTGCTGCTTGGCGATTGCCCCTTCCCCTCCCCTCCCGAGTGTATTGGGGGTTTCCTCCATTGTTTACCTTAGGGTAAGTGGTAGTTTTTGCACTGCTAGGGGCATGGGGTACTGCACAGCTAGTTTTCACCCATTACAGCGACCGGCTCTGTTCCTCCTGGGTACGTACGTTGTCCTCTTGCGGGGGTTTTCTTTTCGTTTTTGTTTTTGCCTGGTGGGGGGGGGTCTGCCTTTGTGTTCTTGCCCCCCGGTTATATTAGGGTCTTGACCTCCGGTGTCTGGTGGTACCCCCTGCTTTGCCCCCGTGAGTGGACACGTCCCGGGGGTTCAGCTTTAGCAGTTTGGTAGCTTCGGGTGCCGGTTAGCAGTACCCTACCTGGGCTTACCTCTAGCGATACCAGTTTAAGGGGCCCTGGGAATCTCTGCGGGGGCGCACGCTGTCCGATGGTTGCAACCCCTGAGTCCCCTCTCGCCTTGTGGGAGTTTGAGGGTTGCTCTGTCCCCTTGTCTCAGGGCGGCGCTCATTGTTTATGCCTCCGTCATGCTGCCTGTTGGGTTGGTGACACCTTCGACCCAAAGTCCAGCGAGCATTGTTGCTTGTTTGATTCAATTCACCCAATCCACTGATGACATTATTCGGGTGCAGGCAGCTGAGGCGTTGCATGCTAGGTATAGGGTGCTGCACTGTGCTATGTTGGTTGCTTCCGTGTATGCCCTGAGGCTATCCCGCTTTTCTTATAGGGACCCCGAACTTCGGGGTGTTGGTCGTTCTAGCCTTGGTTCCGTCCGCACCCCCCCACCTCGTTCTCTCCCCCTCCCCTTCTTTTGGCTCTGAAGCATCTGAAGGCATCGGGGTCAGGGCTGGGTTTCGAGGTTTCTGAGATGGGCAGTTTCGGGGATTGCCCCTTCCAGGGTGGCAACAGAAGCATTCAAGTCCTATCCGCCAGCCATAGTGCCGGGGTCTGACTAGTGGGCCTCTTCCTGCTTTTCTGGCTGCCTTGGGTTTTTCTTGTGAGGCCGGGGCTTTGGAGGATGACTCGCCCCAGGGGTCTAATGTGGAGGTTCCTGGGGTTGAAGAGGAGCTGACTTGGGAGGCCTTTGGACCCACCTGGATTTTCCAACCCTCTGAGTGGGGCTTTCTGTTACAAGGAGTGGGGTTTTCCTTCCCCCCCCCCCCTCCCCTTCCCTCTGAGTACGAGTTAGTTTTGGTGTCGGCCCCTCCCTGAGTTTGGTTCCGCGTCCCTTCAGGTCCGCCGGTTCTGTCCTTCCTATGGGTAGTTTTTACCCCACTTTCTCAACATTCTTATCTGGGACATGTATTCTACATCATGTCACAATCGTGTAAGAATCGTCTCAGGATCCTGCATAACCCTTGGGTCACGTATGCTAATGGGCCCATATGTGCCTCCGGGATTTTGTGCTCGATTATTAAGGGTCTCGAAGGTTCGAGAATCACTTCGCTCATTAAAATATTATTGGAACGTCTGTCAATTTCCGGTGAGGATTACCTCTTGTCCTTTCTAGGCCTCGTTAGTCCTCTTCCGTACTACTTGTCATCTTTCAATACTATATATAATTATTTTATACTCACATCTTCTCTCCGTAATCTGTCTCAGCAATGACAATAATAGTTAAATACACGTCGGCTATTCTCCCCAAAAGAAGGGTGGAGCCATCTCGGACCTCATGTGTCCTGAGCATGACCCGAGGGAGATCGTTTTGTTTATGGACGGCATAAACATGTGTTGGTGTTCCTTGACCTTTCTCACGGGTAATATGCCACACTAGCTACTTTTCTCTCTTCAGCCATAGCTCCCTAGATGCTAGGGGAGTTCTGGGTTTTCTATATAGGGAAAATTCATAGTTCTTTATTCTGAATACGGGTGTAGGGTGGCTTGGAGTGACGCCGCCTCCACCTCTACTCTACGCCTAATATTATCCTACTGCATACACACCTTAGTACATAATTCACTGGCGATGCTTCCAGAATATTACATGGCTAAGCTGTGTCGTGCCACTATAGTGCCTATGCACTACAGGAGGGATTATACGGTCTGGCGACACCGTCACCCAAGCACTGGGTTTTCAATTTTTGGATGAGTGTTGGGTATTGTTTGTGGTACTGTCTCCACTCGAATATCCAGACTATATGGGAAGGACTCCCAGCCGGATAATCACGTGTTACGGATAATGGTAATTTTTCACCTCTGAGTCCAAAACTAACCATTTCCAACTATTTTTATACTACAAACAACATAATTTGAATTGCCTTGCCACATATAATTATTAAATATTCAACTAGAAACCTCAACTTACCTTGTTGTTGTTAGTCTTCTTGATTGATGCCACACATCTTGAAGTTAAAAATTCTTGACAATTTATGTAACCTATACTAACACAACACTAAAATTAACACTTAAAATTATTGTACAGTTCATTAAGCAAAGTTTTGTAGTTTTGACTGCCAGCTGTGGAAGCCTCACTGGTTGAAGGTGCTTGGCTGGCCTGTGAAGCCTCACTTGTTGAAGGCGCTTGGCTTGCCTGTGACGCCTCACTTGTTGAAGGCGCTTGGCTTGATTTTTTTTCTATATAAGAATCAAGTTTAGCTTGCCTTCTGTGTTCATTGGCCCGTTGTATGATTAGCTTTTTGGTTCGCCTCAGGCTTCACTTCACTTGAAGTCGACCGGCCATTTTCACAAAGTTGTATAACACGTAACTTGTCTTTAATTGTTAGGACAACCTTCTTCCTCTTAACACCTCCAGAACGATTGATGCTGCTACCAGACATAGTCTTGGCCAAAAATGTTCAAAGTTACTATGAAAATAAAAAAGTTATTTAAAAAAATATTTCACTAATGGCACAGCTCTGTGGTATAACACGATGGGCGGGAGCACATGGGTTGACCATGGGTTGGTTGGACACATCCACTTGGGGCAGCTATAACACGTTACGTAGCCTGCCAGAAGGAAAAAACTCGCAATATTTTTTTAAGGAAACTTCAGCCTGTGCAAATTGTTTTTAGGAAACTTATATGTTTGTTATTACATAATTACTAGTATTTCTTTTGTTTTTGGCTATGATGAATTGATGGTAATTAATGGTAATTCCTGTACCCAGGTGGTCCCTCCCAATGCTCCCCTCTCCCCTGACACGACCCACCCACCCTACCCCCTCCTCCACCATGTGCCTCGAGCCACAGCCAGATGGGATTAATACGGTACGGCCCGCCCCATAGCTTTCATATCTGGACAATTCAATGATTATCCGGCTGATTGTCTGGATAGTGTAACATCGGCAGCAAGTTAACCGGCTCCAATTTTTTATCCGGCTAAACCAGGTTTTATCTGACTCCCATGGCTATATTGGCCGGATATTGAAATAACTTTATCCGGTCACAACAATTTTGGCCGTATGAAGGCGTTTTCCGGATGTTCGAATCCCGAATAATCGAGTGTCTACAGTATGTTGAATGGCCAATTTACGTGCATCTTCATGTAACCATAATTTGTCCATATATATATATATATATATTATTGGTTACTGTTATGTAAAATGGTGGGCTTGCTATGGGGGAACTGGTATTATTAAGGGGTAAGGGTAGTTAGAAAACAGAGTTATCAAATATGGGAGAGCTAAAAGGCCCGGCCCTCAAATAAAACTATAAGCAGTGCTGAATACTTGGCTACACACAAGGTCAGTCTAGAGGTTGATTAATGCACTCCCACACAGGAAGAAGGAATACTCTGTTCTAGCTTACTTATTTATTAACCCCTTAACAACCCCCCATATACACTCACACCAATAACAATGATAATAATTACTTTACCAAACTATCTTACGTTAAAAGCCTTGGTCCACTTAGGCAGGATACAAGGTTTACACTAAGAACAAGCTAGGGTAAAGTTCTACTGGATAAGCACTGAAGCTGGATGCAGCTTAGGGTAGTGAGACCACGTGGTACCCTAATACAAAAACACAACACTAGGGGTACCCAAAACACTGGCAAAAACTACCCCCAGGTCTCACCAATCGTTACTACCAGAGTAGGCACACTTAAAACACAGTACTTAACTTAATGGTACAGGAACTTAAGGTAAGGGAAAAAAGTAAGAGGAGAAGGGAGGAGAGTAGGGGTGCAGCCACAGAGTAGGTCTCGTCCCCACGAACGCCAGCCAGCAGAAGAACGCTCCCAGCGACCAGCTCAGGCCTCCCGCATGTGGTGGTGCCGGGAGGAGCCTAATTGATCGTGCAGCTAAGCACATTAAAAATCTTCCCCTGTGCAACATATTGTTACTTTACAAATGATTAAAGTATTAGTAAACATAGTTGGTGCCTATGTTATTATTTAACACTTTCCGGCCCCCTTCGATGGTAAAAAAAAAAAGCTGTATGTGCGCGCAGCGTTTTTGCTGCGTAAGCGTAAAAACAAAAATGTGTATACTCTTTTTACTCTCCTTACCTTAGTTCTCGAGCTACGTATTTCATTTTGGTACCAACGTGTTCGCAATAAAATTCTCTAGAAGAACATCAGTAAAAAAAGTCACAAAACGTATAGGGATACCAGCACCAAATAAATAACTACGAAGATGACTCGCCGTGAGCGCCCAACAGCAACAAAATGTTTTTACTCTTGGGATTGTTATCACCTCTACACTTGTCCTACAGCGTTAATTTTGGTATCAATGGACCCGCAATGAAATTCCCAACACGGTGATATGAATATAAGCGTAGAATAATGATTGCGGCCCGCCCGCAAGAGTGTGGGAAGTGGTGAAACTGTTACCCGGTATCGGTGACGGGACGGCGCTTTGAAAGTTTATACTTATTTCACTCTCATGACATTATTATTCTATGTACGTCATTCATTTTTGTGTCAATGTGTTCGCAATAAAATGTTCTATGAGCCCGTAGGTAAAAAAAGATCAACAAAGCGTAAGATAGAATAGCGCCAAATATAAAACAACGCTGGAACATATCAGTGAGCGTCAAACACACACGAAATGTTTTTACTTTTGTTATGTTTGTCAAGTTTATACTTGTTGCACAGTTATTTTTGGTTGTACATTGATCGGAATAAAATTCCCTAAACAGACATATGCATATAATACATGATATGGGGGAAGCATTACCAGTATAAACGGCTAAAGTCACCCACCTGCAACCCGTTTGGGACATAATACCATTTGATCGAAGTGGTCCACACCTTTCATGAACTTATTGTACCATGCAGCCTAGTGGTGAGAAAGAGAGCCTCATGGCGCGCAGTTTGAAACAAACCCAAAGTAAATCGGATAAAAATTGAATTTTATACAAATATTTTAAAAGAGGACATAAATTTATGTCCACCATGCGGGAGCGGTTGGCGAAACAGGACGCTGGGAGGAGTCCTGATCCGCAGAAAGTGTTAATAATCAACCCCCAGCTCAGTCTTTAAATGCTCTTTGAGAAACAAGAATAGTCTTACATCTGGCAGGGAAGATACAAACAATTTCAGCTTGTGATGCGTTCAACTATACTATAGGAAAGTTTAATAGCTCAATTTTGACCTCTGGTTTCCACTGAGGAACCCAGGGTCGTAACACTCACATTGTGGGGCATAGCCCCGTATTTCGGTAATTTTTTATTAACTCTTTCAACGACTGCATCTTTTCTTGATTTTGGACTCTCATTCATTGACCGTTATTTACTGCCTGGCTGCACCCTTGTATATACATTGGAATCTCTCTGTATATATAGTTGATCTTGTACATTAAGTTACCAATTGCTACGTAGGTCATATTCATCATATTGATTATACTTTCTTGTCCCTAGCTTCTATTATTTGGACCATATTTAAGGTCTTTTCAGTGCATATTCACATATTACCGACCTCTATGCTATACATTCTTGTGTATATTAGTATGTGCATGTTGGCTATACTACTAATAGTGCTGGACTATGTAAATGTTCAGTTCCCTGATTTTGAACTGCCAGTGTTCAGCTCTAGAACTGAGTTCTTTCATTTTTTTGTATCACACTTCCAGCTGCTGTGTTGCAATATCTGCAGGTGGTTGTCGATTTCCAATCAGCCACTCCTGCCCCCTACAATTCATTTTCTTTAGGATGGGAGGAGCTGGGTATTACGGCCCTGGCTACGGACTTTGTGTTGGTTTTCCATATGGAAATTTTTATTTTAGTGCAATACATGTCTTAAGTAGTTCTCCTTATGCATTAATCTGCGGCGCATACATCATTCTGCCCTGCTGGAGCTTGTTGTGCCGATCTTGCGGGATGCGGTGTCACCCTGCGGTGTCACTGTTTTTGCTTCACATTCACGTCTCTCGTGTCAGCTCGTGGTGCTCGCCTCCTCGTTGGCCTCTGCCTGGGACCTGGCTCTTAGGTTTTCATCACCATTTTGTTCCTGCTGTCCGTGCCGTTTTGTCCTTGCGTTGTCTGTGGTTGGGCAGTTTCTACAAGCAGCTTCGTCTCATTGTCATCCATTATTGGACTTGTTGGTCCTTCAGGGAGTCCCTGGGAAAGGGTTCCTACCAGACGGGGCGTGTCTGTTCCCTTGGCCTGGTTCTTTCCCGGCTCGCCGGGTTCGGGTTGTTGGTTCCCTGACAGCCTTGTTTCAAGCGCTGCTTACTGAGTGTCTGCAGCCTGGGGTTTTCCCCACGACTCCACTTATTTCCTATGCTCGGTCCGGTCCATTATGGGGATGGTTTGATCTTCTCCTCGAGTCTTTGCGTCTGGTACTTTTGACTCGAGTCTATTGCCATCTGTTTGGTGATCAGGTGACTTCGTTGATGGCGTCCCACCAGCGTGCTTCGTCTCGGTGACGGTATGGGGTTCCTGGCAGTCCTTCCCTTTTCTTTTTGTTTCTTTGTAGGTCTACTGCGCCTTTTGTTAAAGTGATCTTGTCCTTTTGTGGAGGTTCAGGACTGTCATCATGCCGCATACTGTCGCCTTGTCTAGTGCAGTGCTGGCGGAGCCGTTACGGATTGTTTTTGGTTTTGATGTTCTGCACCGTTTCGCGGGCTGACTCAGGCGTTTCACTTCTGTCCTGCTCTTGCGCTGCCTGAGTCGTCCTGGTCTTGGACAGGGTGCTCTTTTTTTTCTCTTCCCCTCGGTTCAGGTTTGTTTCTCATTGGTTTCTGCTCCTTTGGGTTCTGATGTTTGGTTTGTTAATTTGCATCCGTCTCCTCTTTTCTGGTGAGGTTGGGATGGCTGTTTTCCGGAGGGGTCCCTGGGGGTTGTTGATGCTTAGTTGGTTAACTGAGGGGGTGCCATCATTTTGTGTCCGGTTGTGGCTCTCAGCCATTGCCTTTGTGCCATGGCCTCTGTGGCTCCTGGATGCGCTTGGGTTGACCCAGTTCCCTTCATCCCTGTTCCAGGGTTGGGGTCACCTTACCTTGAGGTGCTTCCGGGGCTTTGCGTCCCCGCGGCCCGGTCGTCGACCAGGCCTCCTGGTTGCTGGACTGATCAACCAGGCTGTTGGATGCGGCTGCTCGCAGCCTGACGTATGAGTCACAGCCTGGTTGATCAGGTATCCTTTAGAGGTGCTTATCCAGTTCTCTCTCGAACACTGTGAGGGGATTGCCAGTTATGCCCCTTATGTGTAGCGGAAGCGTGTTGAACAGTCTCGGGCCTCTGATGTTGATAGAGTTCTCTCTCAGAGTACCTGTTGCTCATGACCCGGGTCTCCCGGGTCATCCACAGGGTCCTTTGGTGTTGCCAGTTGTTTTGTTTTTGGGTTCGAGTGTGCGGTTTCCACCTCCTGGGTTTGTCCCTCTTTTGTCCTAGGCTTAGGTAAGTAGCTCCGGGGAGCCGAAGGGGCTATCCTCAGAAAACCACTGTCTCCACTCGATTATCCGGACTATATGGGAATGACCCTCAGCCGGATAATCACATGTTCCGGATAATAGTACTTTTTCACCTCTTGAGTACAAAAGTGACCATTTCCAACTATTTTTATACTATAAACAACAATTTGAATTGCCTTGCCACATATAATTATTAAATATTCAACTAGAAACCTCAACTTACCTTGTTGGTGTTCGTCTTCTTGATTGATGCCACACATCTTGAAGTCAAAAATTCTTGACAATTTATGTAACCTATACTAACACAACACTGAAATTAATACTTAAAATTACTGTACAGTTCAATAAGCAAAATTAGTTTTGACTGCCAGCTGATGAAGCCTCACTGGTTGAAGGCACTTGGGGTGCCTGTGAGGCCTCACTGGTTGAAGACGCTTGGCTAGCCTGTGATGCCTCACTGGTTGAAGGCGCTTGGCTTGCCTGTGACGCCTCACTGGTTGAAGGCGCTTGGCTTGCCTGTGAAGCCTCACTGGTTGAAAACACTTGGCTTGATTTTGTACCTTTACTCTCACTGGTTGAAATGTATTTCAGATATTTCTCTTTTTGTTTTCTTTTATCAGAAACAGTACTAGTGCCTGTATTATATTCCTTGGCAACACTTGAAGTCGACCGGCCATTTTTCACAAAGTTGCATAACACGTAACTTGTTTTTAATTGTTAGGACAACCTTCTTCCTCTTAACACTTCCAGAACAATTGATGCTGCTACCAGACATAGTCTTGGCCAAAAATTTTCAAAGTTACTATGAAAATAAAAAAGTTATTTAAAAAAATATTTCACTAATGGCACGGTATTGTAGTTTAACATGAGGGACAGAAGCACATGGCTTGACCAGGCCTGGGCGGGTCCACTTGGGACAGGGAGGCACGTTACTTAGGCCGCCAGGAGGAAAAAACTCACAATATTTTTGAAGGATACTTCAGCCTGTGCAAATTGTTTGTAGGAAACTTATATATTTCTTATTACATAATTACTTGTAATTCTTTTGTTTTTGGCTATGACGAATTGTTTGAAAATTAATGGTAATTCCTGTACTGTAGTGTATAGGCCATTCCACAACCCCCTTATCCCCAGGTGGTCCCTCCCAACGCTTCCCTCTCTCCCGACACCACCCACCCACCCCACCCCCTCCTACACCATGCACCTAGAGCCACAGCCAGACGGGATTAATTCGGTATGGCCTGCCGCCTCGCTTTCGTATCCGGACAATTCACTGCTTGTCTGGCTGACTGTCCAGATAGTGCAACATCGGCAGCAGTTAACCGTCCCAGATTTTTTATCCGGTCAAACACCCAATTTTCCGGCTCCTATGGACATTTTGGCTGGATATTGAGATAACTTTATCCGGTCACAATTTTGGCTGTATAAGGGCGTTTTCCAGATATTCGAATTCCGGATAATCGAGTGTCTACAGCGTTGTTGACTGTAATGAAATGCCATTTTCTGGATGAGACCCAGAGGCTCTCTGGCAACCCTCCCTCCCTCCCTCCCCCGGTCGGCGGTTTTTCGCAAGTTTTAACATCCAGCCTCGAACTGGAGAGTGGATCGCCGGTGCAGTGGGTCTGTGGCTTCCCCTTCCCCATCCCAGGGAAGGGGGAACTGCGCTGACATGCAGTGCGGCACGTGTGACATCATCTTAAAGTTATCTTGAGATGATTTTGGGGCTTAGTGTTCCCACGGCCCGGTCCTCAATCAGGCCTTCTTTTTGTTACACATCCCCAGGAAGCAGCCCATAGCAGCTATCTAACTCCCAGTTACCTATTTATTGCTAGGTGAACAGGTGCATCAGGGTGGAAGAAACTGCCCATTTGTTTCTGCCTCCACCAGGGATCGAACCCGGAACCTCAAGACTACAATTCTGAAGCACTGTCCACTCAGCTGACAGGCCCCTTCCAGGGGCCTGTCCCTGTTATGCTCGTTTGCTCGTTTTCAATTGGGTTGTTCTGACAACTCGTTAGTCTTCTTTAGTTGTTTTAACCAGAATAGGGGGTTTATTTTGAGGGGCTTACCTTTCTTGGTGCCTGGCCTGGTCGATGGCAGACTCTTAATCCCATGTGCATTTCTATAGGCTCCTCTTCCTCTCTGAGGGGGCTAGGTTCTGGCTTGTGGTCTCCGGTAGGCCTAGAACTCCATTCACACTGATGCCAAAGTCTAATAGTCTAATGGTATACATATCAGCCTGGATAGCTCCGGGAGCCTCTGGGTTTCACCCAGAAAATGGCATTTCATTACATTCAACGCTGGTTTTTTGACGATTATGAGCTTTAGTTTAAATATTTCTTCTATTTGGTAGTTACTTACTACAACTGGACTCTATTTTTGTTTATATATTTTGCATGAGACATTTGCTTGGTCTTAGTGTTGTAGTGGTAGTATTCTCGCCCCACACCTTGGTCCCTGTTGCTCAATGGTAGTATGCTCACCCCACACCTTGGTCCCTGTTGCTCAATGGTAGTATGCTCACCCCACACCTTGGTCCCTGTTGCTCAATGGTAGTATGCTCACCCCACACCTTGGTCCCTGTTGCTCAATGGTAGTATGCTCACCCCACACCTTGGTCCCTGTTGCTCAATGGTAGCATGCTCACCCCACACCTTGGTCCCTGTTGCTCAATGGTAGTATGCTCACCCCACACCTTGGTCCCTGTTGCTCAATGGTAGTATGCTCACCCCACACCTTGGTTCATGTTGCTCAATGGTAGCATGCTCGCTCCCACACCTTGGTCCTTGTTGCTCAATGGTAGTATGCTCGCCCCACACCTTGGTCCCTGTTGCTCAATGATAGTATGCTCACCCCACACCTTGGTGCCTGTTGCTCAATGGTAGTATGCTCGCCCCACACCTTGGTCCTTGTTGCTCAATGGTAGTATGCTCGTCCCACACCTTGGTCCCATTGCCACAGTGGTAAAATGTTCACTCCATGGGGAGAGGGGTGAGCATGTTCCTGAAAATTGTATATACCAACATAATTAGAGCGAGATCTAAATCTTAGAGACATTAATGGATCAATACAATAACCCTTACACTGCTCAGGGGTCCTGGGGACATTTACACCCCAGTGCGCAAGAAAAAAAAAATTCAAAAATTTTTTTTCGTCTTCTAAACATGTTAATTTGTGTCCCCTGAGCACGGAAAAAAAAAAATCGTAGGTGACATATTTTGGGCGCAATTGACCGAGGAAGTCTGGCAAAAAGTGGGCGTTGACAGAGCGGTCGTCAGACCCGGTCAGCGTCACCCGCGCTGACAGATGGGAGTTGCCACAAAGATATTATTACCTAATTGTTTCAATGTCTCCGATTGATTTTTTCTTAGTTTTTTTGCAGTAATATTATTCAATAGTGTGTATTGTAATATATTTATATAATAAAAGTGGTGAATAATCGCTATACTCAAAAGTATGATGTGCACATTAGTGATTCAATTATTATGTTTATAAAACAATAAACATATTGTTTTGCTGCTATTACACTCTATACACAGGTTATATATAAGTATCTGCATGTTTTGATCACCATAACGAACCACTAAGTTGGTATTGAGAGTCGAAAAGCAACGAAGAGTTACCGCCACACACCAGCCAGCCACTCGCTGCCACTCCCTCAACACACGCACTAAACTTTCTTCCCCAATAATACCATTTGTTGTGTTATTACACTATATACAGACGTTATATATAGGTATGTATATATTTTGTTCACCACAACTGTACAGCTAAGCTGATATAGTTAGTTCAGGCACTAAGAGTCGTCGCTATACACAGATGGCGGCTGGCGGCTCCCTCACTCTGTCAAGGTCACACGCACTAAACTTTCTACCCCAACAATACTGATTGCAGTGTTATTACCCTATATACACATATTATATATAAATATCTACATGTTTTATGCACCGTAACTGTACACCTAAGCTTGTAGTGTGCCCAAAGAGCATAGTGGCCACCCTCTAAACAGCTAGAGAAATCGTGCAGACGACGTCACCTCCGTCACCCATATGGCTCCTCCCAGCATAATCCTTTTGCTGTTATTACACTAATACACACATTATATATAAGTATCTACATTTGTGTTCACCATAGAGAACCACTGACCTGGTATGGTGAATGCAAACAATAACAGCTAGCCACACAGTCAGTAAACGATGCTGTCTCCCTCCATCTCTCAGCATCACTCCTCTCACAGCGCTAATTATTACAAATCCTGCTATTATCACAACCCTGGTTATTTATATCACAGTCATGGGTCATCTGTAATATTGTCATCGCTAAATAATAACAATTATATATTTATTTTGACATTTTTCGGCGATGCTGTGGTCACAAGCTGAACAGCAATACTGTTTGCTCATGCTGCGTGCGCCGGCCTTGGTTGCTCCAACAGTACTGTGCCTCTCACACCTGAGAATATTGCCCACGATTTTTTTTTAAAATGGCATCTGTTTACAAGAGCCCTGAGGAAGCTACTGTGAACCCCGTGTAGCCGCGGGCCATTTGAATCAGGCCTGGCACCCTATGGCGTATATATACGCCATGCGCACCATGGGACATGTTACTCAGGGCGTATATATACGCCATGCGCAGTTTAAGGGTTAACCACTTAACTGTGCCAACCGAGTATTCTCGGTCAGTGGGAACTGTGCCAACGGAGAAAATTCTTTTTTATTTTTTCGTACCCATTCTAAATGTGTACACGGTTGGTTGTGTATGAAATGGACTCTTAGGACCTCCAATGAGAGGCAGCCATCTTGGAAAAAATTCCCAGAATGCCCTAGGGCTGCTGACTGGGTTAGTACTGAGTGAGCAACCATGGGTGGCGCAAACGCCTCTGGCTCCCAAACACCTGTCCGATGTGGTGTTGAAAGATCGCACTCTGTCGGTGAAATTCAAATCTTATTGTTTGAAGAACATAAGGGTCATAATATTGGTGAAGCTAGGTGCAATAAGGAACTAACACAAAGGTTGGATGCAAGTGATACTGCACCTATGAGGACGATTCAGCGAGCGTATCCAGTTGTAGCTCCTAGCGCCACCCTTGCCCACCTATGCTATCTCCAATTTATTTAGATGATTCATAGATTAATCGTTTTCTGCGTTCAGTGATGATGCATATGATACAAGTAGCATAGATGAACAGTGCCCCTCTACACAAGGGAAGTAGCAAAGCATTGGCAAAGAATTATAGACCAGTTGCACTAACGTCCCACATAAAAAAAGTATTTGAGAGAGTGATCAGGAGTCAGGTCACTAGTTTCATGGAGACCAATGACCTCCACAATCCAGGCCAACATGGATTTAGAGCAGGAAGATCATGCCTCTCACACCTACTTAAACCATTATGACAAAATCATTGAGGCATAAGAAAAACAGAATGCAGATGTGGTATACACGGATTTCGCAAAGGCATTCGATAAATGTGATCATGGAGTGATAGCACACAAAATGAAGTCAGTGGGAATAACCGGTAAAGTAGGACGCTGGATATTCAGTTTTCTGTCAAACAGGACTCGGCGAGTAACAGTCAACCATATAAAATTGAGTCCAAGCGCAGTTAAAAGCTCTGTACCTCAGGGTACAGTCCTTGCACCGCTGCTTTTCCTTATTCTCATATCAGATATAAACAAAAATACAAGTCACAGCTTTGTATCATCCTATGCAGATGACACAAAAATCAGTATGAAAATTACCTCGGCTGAAAACATTGAAAAACTTCAAGCTGATATTAATGAAGTTTTCGACTGGGCATCAGAAAATAACATGATTTTTAACAGTGATAAATTCCAGGTACTCATGTACGGTAAAAATGAGGACCTTAAACATAATACAGGGTACAAAACACAATCAAATGTGCCCATAGTCGGAAAACAGCATGTAAAGGATTTGGGAATAATGATATCTGACGACCTAACATTTAGGGAGCATAACCAAGCAAATATTGGGTCAGTCAGAAAAATGATAGGATGGATTACGAGAACTTTCAAATCCGGGGATCCAGTCACAAGGGTTGTACTCTTCAAGTCACTTGTGTTGTCCCATCTTGAGTACTGCTGAGTACTCACTTCCCCCTTCAGAGCAGGAGAGATTGCTGAAGTAGAGAGAGTACAGAGAATATATACGGCACGCATAGACGCGATAAAGCATCTAAACTATTGAGATCGTCTCAAAGCCCTCCAAATGTACTCGGTTGAAAGAAGACGAGAGAGATATCAAATAATATACACGTGGAAGATACTGGAGGGCCAAGTACCAAATCTGCACAGTGAAATAACAACGTACTGGAGTGAGCGATATGGAAGAAAATGCAGGATAGAACCAGTGAAGAGCAGAGGTGCCATAGGCACAATCGGAGAACACTGTATAAACACCAGAGGTCCATGGTTGTTCAACACCCTCCCAGCGAGCATAAGAAATATTGCCGGAACAACCGTGGACATTTTCAAGAGGAAACTATATTGTTTTCTCCAAGGAGTGCCGGACCAACCGGGCTGTGGTGGGTATGTGGGCCTGCAGGCCGCTCCAAGCAACAGCCTGGTGGACCAAACTCTCACAAGTCAAGTCTGGCCTTGGGCTGGGCTTGGGTTGTAGAAGAACTCCCAGATCCCCATCAACCAGGTATCAACCAGGTAAGTGTTAGCGGCTTCCATGGTGGTGTTTTCCATAGATATTTTCAAGAATAGCTGAATCTTTTCTTGACTGACAGACACTCTTTGATGCTGGCTGAATCTCTTCCAGACAGACGTACACTCTTTAACCCTTACACTGCTCAGGGGTCATATGGACATTTACACCCCTGTGCGCAAGAAAAAAAAAAATTCAAAAATTTTTTTTCGTCTTCTAAACATGTTAATTTGTGTCCCCTGAGCACGGAAAAAATAAAAAAAAAATCGTAGGTGACATATTTTGGGCGCAATTGAACGAGGAAGTCTGGCAAAAAGTGGGTGTTGACAGAGCGGTCGTCAGACCCGGTCAGCGTCACCCGCGTTGACAGATGGGAGTTGCCACAAAGATATTATTACCTAATTGTTTCAATGTCTCCGATTGATTTTTTCTTAGTTTTTTTGCAGTAATATTATTCAATAGTGTGTATTGTAATATATTTATATAATAAAAGTGGTTAATAATCGCTATACTCAAAAGTATGATGTGCATATTAGTGATTCAATTATTATGTTTATAAAACAATAAACAAATAGTTTTGCTGCTATTACACTCTATACACAGGTTATATATAAGTATTGGCATGTTTTGGTCACCATACCGAACCACTAAGTTGGTATTGAGAGTCGAAAAGCAACGAGGAGTTACCGCCACACACCAGCCAGCCACTCGCTGCCACTCCCTCAACACACGCACTAAACTTTCTCCCCCAACAATACCAGTTGTGGTATTACACTATATACAGACGTTATATATAAGTATGTGTATATTTTGTTCACCACAACTGTACAGCTAAGCTGATATAGTTAGTTCAGGCACTAAGAGTCGTCGCTATACACAGATGGCGGCTGGCGGCTCCCTCACTCTTTCAAAGTCACACGCACTAAACTTTCTCCCCCAACAATACCTTTTGCAGTGTTATTACCCTATATACACATATTATATATAAATATCTACATGTTTTATGCACCGTAACTGTACACCTAAGCTTGTAGTGCGCCCAAAGAGCATAGTGGCCACCCTCTAAACAGCTAGAGAAATCGTGCAGACGACGTCACCTCCGTCACCCATATGGCTCCTCCCAGCATAATCCTTTTGCTGTTATTACACTAATACACACATTATATATAAGTATCTACATTTGTGTTCACCATAGAGAACCACTGACCTGGTATGGTGAACGCAAACAATAACAGGTGGCCACACAGTCAGTAAACGATGCTGTCTCCCTCTGTCTCTCAGCATCACTCCTCACACAGCGCTAATTATTACAACAATCCTGCTATTATCACAACCCTGGTTATTTATATCACAGTCATTGGTCATCTGTAATATTGTCATCGCTAAATAATAACAATTATATATTTATTTTGACATTTTTCGGCGATGCTGTGGTCACAAGCTGAACTTCAATGCTGTTCGCTCATGCTGCGTGCGCCGGCCTTGGTTGCTCCAACAGTACTGTGCCTCTCACACCTGAGAATATTGCCCACGATTTTTTTTTTAAATGGCATCTGTTTACAAGAGCCCTGAGGAAGCTACTGTGAACCCCGTGTAGCCGCGGGCCATTTGAATCAGGCCTGGCACCCTATGGCGTATATATACGCCATGCGCACCATGGGACATGTTACTCAGGGCGTATATATACGCCATGCGCAGTTTAAGGGTTAAGGCTGGCTGAATCTCTTCCTGTGTGGGACCTTATAAAGCGATCTTTTCACGACTACCTTACAAATTAATCTTTTCCTGTAATCTTTTCAAGACTACCTTATGTTTTACAAGCTTGGCTACATACCACCTACAGGTACTAATGCCAAGGGTGTACACGAGGGCATTATTTGCAAGCACACAGAACGAAGAAACAGGAAGCGAAAATCTATCTGTACTTGGTGCAACGAGAGCAAAGTCACGCTGTGTACCATGGACTACTTCGTTGATTATTACTCACTTCCGAAGTACTGTGTAAATAGTGTGTGAAACTGAACATTTTGTAATTGTAGTGAATTTTTAACAAGTAATATTGTGACAATAAACATTAGTTGTGGACACATTACTGACACATGTATCACAGTTCCATGGAACATTATGAACGGCTTCTGTATACATATTGCAGTGAACCCAAATATGCATCATATACGATAAAAAAAAAACAAATAAAACCACATTGGAAATACATAGAACAAATAATTTGAAAATATATTTGTGGCAACACCTTGTGCTTGAATGGCCTGTGCAACCGTGTCTGGGTGTGTTACGCACAAGCGACCAGCCCCTGATGACGTCACAGCGCACCTTGTCCACGTCCCCAAAGCCAAAGTAATTGGAATTTGGTATTTATTTTTACATCGACATGTTCAGGGAAGGAAATTTATAATTTTCCGAAGAAAACAAATTTGTGGGGAACACTATTTCATGCGCACAAGGGGGGGGGGGGGGAATTTCACAATAAACTCAGCGCATCACGGTGGTTAACCACCGTACTGCATCGAGTTTATTGTGAAATTCCCCTGTGCCATGAAATAAAGTGTTCCCCCCCAAATTTAGTTTTCTTTGTAAAATGATAAATTCGTAAAAATAAATACCAAATTCCACTTACTTTGGCTTTGGGGACGTGGACAAGGTGCGCTGTGACATCACCAGGGGCTGGTCGCCTGTGCGTGACACGCCCAGACACGGTTGCACAGGCCATTCAAGCATCAGGTGTTGCCACAAATATATTTTCAATTATTTGTTCTATGTATTTCCAATGCGGTTTTATTTGTTTTTTTCATCGTATATGATGCATATTTGTGTCCTTTACAATATGCATACAGTAGAACGTTCATAATGTTCCATGGAACTGTGATACATGTCAGTAATGTGTCCACAATTAATGTTTATTGTCACGATATTACTTGTTAAAAATTCACTAAAATTACAAAATGTTCAGTTTCACACACTATTTACACAGTAACACACTGTATTACACAGTACTTCGAAAGTAAGTAATAATCAACGAAGTAGTCCATGGTACACAGCGTGACTTCGCGCTCGTTGCACCAGGTACAGATAGATTTTTCGCTTCCGGTTTCTTCGTTATGTGTGCTTGCAGATAACACACTCATGCAGCCACCCATGGTTGCTCACTCAGTACTAACCCAGCCAGCAGCCCTAGGGCATTCTGGGAATTTTTTCCAAGATGGCTGCTTCTCACTGGAGGTTCTAAGAGTCCATTTCATACACAACCAACCTTGCACACATTTTGATTTTTCGTACCCATTCTAAAAGAGTTTTCTCGATTGGCGCAGTTAAGTGGTTAAACAAGCTATGAGGGTGAGGGAAGGGGATGTTCCCACCATGATATATTCTATATTCACCAGGAAAGAAGATATTTGACATTCACAGTACCTTCCCCCCTTGGGCAAAAGTGACCAAAATCTTTTGGGAATAAAGTATGCAATGCGTTATATTCTAGAAGAGAATGAGGACGTTCAAACAGTTGAAAAAACTGATTTCAGGAGAGGCCCCAATGGGGAACTTAGAAAGCTTTTTAATGAATATATTGGAAAGACTTGATTTTAGGCAAGGAAGTAAATGAGATGTATGTAAAGTTTTGTGAAATACCAGTATATGATAACGGCACAAAAAAAAAATGATTCCAAAACAGATACAGAACTAGGAAACAGGATTGATTCAACAGAAATTACGAGAGGGTCAGAGCCTAAAAGACAAAAATGGAATTAACCATTAAATGGCGCATGGCTATATACTGATTGACACAACACTTCGCAAAAAAAAAAAAAAAAAATAAAAAAAATCTTCAAAACCTGTTAAGTCGTGTTCCCTGATCACGGGGGAAAAAAAAAATCTATTGTACTTACCGGCGATGTAATTGAGCCGAGAAGATGGGTGATGACGTCACAGTTTGCATGTTCGCTCATGCACTGTGCGTCCCGGAGGTGTCGCGTGCGGTCTTCAAGCAGCCACAGTTGCCACGAATTTATTTTGGCATCATTATTTACAGTGTTTACGCATGTATTCTTTGCAATATTAGTCACTAATTATGTTGCACATAATGTCACTTGACAGTTATTGTCAATATATGTTGCACACATCGAGTATACACAGGCGCGCACAAACGTTTTCCATTATGGCATTATATTATGTACAGTAATCACAATGTTCATTATTTTATATGTACACACTAGCACGCACTATGTACAGGTTTTTGCACTATTATTGCACATTTAGAAGTCTTGGAGTGTGTGGTAGTCGTTGAAGCAGTCGACAGCACACAATGCAACTCCACACCATGTTTGCACCATTTTACATTTTTGCTCTCTTCGTTTTGTTGTTTTACATACTACGTATGCACGTTGGCCTATTGCACGCTTTCCACCTGCTGGCAAATTCTTTAGTCTGTGTTGCTGAAAGGCATCTATGTGAGCGAGCCTGGGTGTTGCATCATGCTGTAACACTGGGTTCATGATTGGTCTTTCGTATGCCAGGGACTTCTTGACCAAACTTTGCTAATAACTGTGTTGCAAGTGTAAAAGCAAATGTACGGAACACAGGTTTACGTCCAGTTTTCACCAGGTACAAATTATAGCAGTTCAACATGCTCATGTCAACAAGATGGAAAAACAATTTTTTCGTCCACTTCAATGTTTTCCGCACACACTCGATAGTGCCAATCATCATGTCAGCCTTATCAATCAAACGCATGTTGATATTGTAGTCAAGAACACAATCTGGCTTATATACTGGTTCTCTCGTTACACGGTGCACCTTGCCACTTTTCAACATTGTACCATCATGAACGGTTGACAGCAGGTTCACTTCTCTTGTCTTTCCACCGTACTGAGAGAATGTCATCACATTTCCGTACCTGGCACTCACCAACTGCAAGTCCACCGACAAACACTGGCATTTCCCTTCTTCGTGGCTTTACTGTGCCAACCAACCCGGTTCTATTTTCAATCAAGAACTTAGCTAGCAATGGACTTGTATAGTAATTATCTGTGTATATTATGTGGCCCTTGTTCATCCATGGTGCCATCAGTGACTTCACCACACTACCCGAGAATCCATGTTTGTCGTTACCGAGAATGTCTACATCGCTAGCTGAATACAGAATCATGTGTAACATGTATCCTGTTTCACAGTCCCACAGTACAAAGAATTTCAAGCCAAATCTGTTTCGTTTTGAGGGAATATACTGTTTGAATGAAACATGTCAACAAGATGGAAAAACAATTTTTTCGTCCACTTCAATGTTTTCCAAAGGATAAATGTCCTTTGAATAGTATAAGGGATTCGTTAATCACCAGCTTCTGTGCTGGTACGTAAAAATCTCTGAATTTTCCAATCACCTCATTCATATAGTGCCTCACTCGCCAAAGTCTATCCTCCTCAGTCCGGTCCTCATTAGTTGCAAAATGCACACACCTGAGGAGTATCTGAAATCTGTCTCTGGACATATATTTCCCGAAGAAAGGTGTTGGAATAGTCAGATATTTGCTCCAGTAATCTGTGATAGCGTGTTTGACACAGTGTTTCATCAACATACATATTGCAAGAAACACATACATTTCCCCTATATTGGTGTCTTTCCAACGTTGCAAGCGTGAAAATTCTGATACAGTATATCTTTTCTAACGAGATGAGCCGCATGAAGGTTCGTTTGGTGTACAATATATTCCATGAGGGGCTCATCATAGAATGCAGTAAAATAATCACATTCACTCATATCATCACCATTATCAGGGAAAAGATCTGTAATCCCAACGTCTTTATCGTCAAAGGCAGGAATTCGGGGAATAAAACCAGCACCATCACTCCACACTAGTACACCTGGTGTCCTGTGAGACGCAGAGGACGCAGCAGAGGCACTACGGCGAGGAAGCGATACACCCCGTGGACCAGGAGCTGAAGCCCGTCTACGCACAGTACGGCCGCTACCTACACGTGAGGTAGAGGCACGTGCACGTGAGGTAGAGGCACGTGAACATGAGGCTCTTGGTGCCACATGTTGTTCCATGCGGTGGCGCTTGGCTGGGCGAGACACTGCTGACGCGACAAAATCTCACCCAGTAACACCACTGGTACTGGCACCAGGCTCGGTAACACTATGTTCTGATTCCACTTCACTAAAACCAGAAAAAGAGTCACCTTCCTCTGACTCATCACCGAAAGTATCCTCAGACTCTAAATAATCACAGGAACTGTGTGGCCGAGGGAATATTGGGGTCGACGCTGGCCGAGGCGGCATGGGTGAGGGTATAGGCCTCGCCATAGGAGGCGGCTGTATCTCATATTCACTGTCCGTGCTATCAACATCGGTCAATTGGGTGTAGTCTTTATCAATATCAGAGTCATCAAAGTCACTTTCCTCACCATCGGAAAATAATTCACTGGTTATTTGCTCTTGGGTGAGTGCGTGGGGTGTGCCCGAGAAGCGTTCGACCGTGCGCTCGACATGGTGGCTGCCTGGTAACTGAGGCCTCCCAAGCGATAGTAGTGTGAGCTGGATTTTTTTTCAAAATGGCGGCTGTTTACTATAGCCCCTGGGCAGCGTATGGGGACCCCCTCTACCCCACGGGCCTTTCAAATCGTGCTCGGTACGCCCGCGCATCATATGATGCGATGCGCAATTTACTGCAAGTCGGGCAAAGCATCATATGGTGCGATGCGCAATTGAAGGGTTAATATAGGAAGAATCCAAACCCTCAAGCATACCAGCAATACAAAGAAGCAAGAAACAACTACACATCAGTGAGAAGAAAGGCAGAAAAAAATTTGAGAAAAGGATAGCGAACAAATATAAAACAACCAGGGGCCGGATTCAGGAAGGTACTTACGAAGGTTTTTCCTCTTAGCTACAAATGTTTTCCTTCTTAGCGCCTTCGTGACGGCTACGTCGGTATTCAAGTAGCTACACTAAGTGGAAAAACCTTCGTAAGTTCATTCCGGGATCTAAGTGTGGTTTCGACCACTCGTAGCTTTACATAAACTGGATATAACTCAATTTTTCTCTACTACATAACACTGGGATCGATTTTAAGATTTTGGAACATAAACAAAAGATTATAAAAATTGAATGTAGTGAAGAGGAGTCCTTCGTGTTAGTTATATATGCATTCTCTGCTTGAAACTTAAAGTAAATATGTCTTTAATGATAGTAGAATTAGTTTTATAATAGCAAGATATTATACCCGTAGTTATTAAGTAAATAAACACTGGTGAACATGAAATATGAGAGAAGGTGATGAGCCCTGCCTGATGGGATCATTTACTATCACCAAATGCCCCTGTTCACCTAGTAGTAAGGGTGTACCTTAGCTATACATACCCATTTCTAATTTATTTAGTTTGGTTTTATTTTGAAATTAAATCTGGGTGAGACATAAAATAAAAATATGCTGCATAAATGATGTTAGGTAAGAAGGGTAAAAATGTCAAAAACTTTATTCATTGAATACTTAAAGCTATAATTATGACTATATAGACTATTAAAAAAGAGAGAGGGAAGAAGGGGTCCAAGACCTCTTCCTGTTATACAATTTGGTTGTGGAACAAGTAATTATCAAAAGAAGGCACCATGCCGGGAGGGCTATGTAGCAGTAAGGAAGTGAGGTGAGACGGCTACTTATTTGAGAAATAATCACTGATTTAATCAGAAAAGCGGTGAAATTCTGCGAGGAAGAAAATGCATTACCAGGAGTCGGGGACTAACCGACTATGTAGCGCGCTCGCGCACCGAGTGGGGTACTTAAATGCAAGCCGCGGACACAGCGCCCTCTTGCTCGCCTCCGCCTCACCAGTTACACTACAAAACGCTGGTGTTGTGTTTTCCACACATCAGAATTAAGGTATAACCTTCACACACACTGCGCCTATCATAATGGAGCATCACCATTGAGCGCCAAGTGCTCACGAAATTCTTCACATATTCTGCACTTGTCGCGAAGAAGGTGAAAGCTCATAAGTCTCCAGAGTGTGGGAAGAGCTTCCGTCAGCTTGGAGGTATGAAGACTCACATGGTGCATTCGGGTGACAAACCTCACGAGTGTCCTGAGTGTGGGAGGAGATTCAGTCAGCGTGGAAATATAAAGACTCACATGTTAGTGCATTCGGGGGAGAATCCTTATAAGTGCCTAGAGTGTGGGAAGAGGTTCAGGCATTTTCGAAGTATGACCACTCATGTTTTATTACATTCAGGTGACAAACCCCACAAGTGTAGATGCCAAACTTCACGAGTGTCCCACAGTGTGGGAAGAGGTTCAGTCTGCTTCGTCATATGAAGACACATTTTCGTGCATTCAGATGACAATTCCTCACGAGTTCCAGAGTGTGGCGAGAGATTCGGTCGTCCTGTCCCTATGATGAGACACATGTTAAGGCATTCAGTTGAACGCCGTTTCGAGTGTGCAGAGTGTGGCGGGAGATTTATTCATATGGAGGATCGTCCTCATGAGTGTCGAGAATGTGGGAAAAGATTCAGGCGTCTTCGATGTATGAAGTCCATATGTTACTGCATCCAGGTGTTAAACCTCACGAGTGTCCAGAGCATGCACAGAGGTCCAGGCAGCTTGGACATATGAAAACTCGCTGGCAGGTACTCACAGGAAGATACTCACGAAACTCACAAGGCTCGCCTCCGCCTCGCCAGATACACTACTAAACGCTCCGCCGCCATCCGTTACACGTGGACTATGACGCCAGTACCTCTGTCGACTATGCGCCTTCGACTTAGCCTTCAACGTCACCCCCTGTCGCCTGCAAGGGGCGGCCCACACGGGGCTACAGATTGAGTGAAGTTTTCAGTGTTAGCCAGAGGCGTTCCAGAGCAGCCGGCCCATCTCCATGGGTACCTTTTTTAGTCAGGAAATCCTGATTGTTTTTTAATGGCCTCTCCGGGCGTACGGGCACGCTTACGGCCACGGTAGCGGGATGTCATGTTCCTACTTATAGCAGCCAGCTTCCGCTCGCCCTTCAGGGGTGGGGGTTCCGCGGCGCTGGCCCTCACGGGATTGGGGGTGCTCCGACGGAACCCCCAAAGTGATAAGCCAAGAATACGAGATCTCTCTTCATTATATTTGATTTAATCATTATAACGGCTGTCCAATAATTTTATTTCTGTATAATAATTTATGGTTATTCACTAATCATTATTAGTCACCATAATTAATTCCACTTTAATCATCTATTTATTCGTTATAATGAGCTACTAGGCTTCATTTAAGGATTATCAATTATTAAATTATTAATTAATTATTTGTTTAAATAATTATTATTATTATTATTATAAAATAAACAAGTCCCCAACTCAGTGAGCGTTTTCTTCCAACTGCAGAAATAATCACTGATTTTCTCAGAAAAGCGGTGAAATTCTGTGAAGAAGAAAATGCATTACCATGAGTCGGAGACTAACCGACTATGTAACGCGCACCAAGTGGGGTACTTAAATGCAAACCGCGGACACAGCGCCCTCTTGCTCGCCTCCGCCTCACCAGTTACACTACAAAACACCCACCCTCCTCCCGGGAAACCCAGCTTCCCCGACTTTACTCTCCAAGGGATGACGCTAAAGCAGTGGGGGTGCTCCGACGGAACCCCCAAAGTGATAAGCCAAGAATACGAGATCTCTCTTCATTGTATTTGATTTAATCATTATAACGGCTATCCAATAATTTTATTTCTGTATAATAATTTATGGTTATTCACTAATCATTATTAGTCACCATAATTAATTCCACTTTAATCATCTATTTATTTGTTATAATGAGCTACTAGGCTTCATTTAAGGATTATCAATTATTAAATCATTAATTATGACTATTATTATTTGTTTAAATAATTAATTATTATTATTATTATTATTATAAAATAAACAAGTCCCCCACTCAGTGAGCGTTTTCTTCCAACCGCAGAAATGCTTATTTTATTTACCTTATAAGTTGAGGCAACTTATTTTATTTGAGGAATACTCAGGTGATTCCTCTACATTTAGCATGAAACAAATTTGTGTCCAAGACCTCTTCCTATTACACAATTTGGCTGTGTGTAACCAAACTAGAAGTGCTCTACAAATCGAGGGACCCAGAATGTGGAATGACCTCCCGAATCATGTCAAAGGCTGGTTGATACCTGGTTGATAGGGTTCTGGGAGTAGTTCTACTCCCTAAGCCCGGCCCGAGGCCAGGCTTGACTTGTGAGAGTTTGGTCCACCAGGCTGTTGCTTGGAGCGGCCCGCAGGCCCACATACCCACCACAGCCTGGTTGGTCTGGCACTCCTTGGAGGAATAAATCTAGTTTCCTCTTGAAAATGTCCACGGTTGTTCCGGCAATATTTCTTATGCTTGCTGGGAGGACGTTGAACAACCGCGGCGGCTGTACCTCTCAACCAGTTTAAGAGTTAAACCAAGTACTGCCTAATTAACTCCATGTAACCTAACTTACCTCCTAAATGTCAACCCATGCCTTGCTATTTTTTAAACAACGCTGTTCACCAACATGTGCAATTGCTGATTTATGCTATGTTAACCCCCCTTTTTGTATTTTTAATTCCTTCTTTCAACACAATTTATACCTAATCCTGATTACTATTAAGTTTTAGTCTAAGTGTTTTCCCCCCACACCTTGCCCGAAATGCTATGAGTATTAGTGGCTTTAGGTATTGTATGTACTAGCTCTGTCTATAAATCCAACATTATGTTTGTAAATCAACTGTATGTACTTTTCCTGAATAAAATGTATTTATTATTTATTTTTTAATCAGTAAGTATTAAAAGAAGGCACCAAGCTGGGAAGGCTATGTAGCACCATTGTGTGTAACAATAAACCAATTTTTTTTTTTTTAACAAATAATGCACCTGTATGGTAAAACAAATCCTGTCAGCTGTAAAAATATTGATGCAGTTATTTAAATGAAAAATATAATGAAAGAAATATTACTGGTTTATTTTTATCCTATCTTTTTGTACTGTACAGTATATCCAAGGAAGTGAAAAATTGAGACATAATGCACAATTTAATGAATGATTAGCATGGATTAGCAGTTCAAAAGAAATATGACTTATTACATATCAACATGAGATCTTAATGATCCATGGTCAACATGATTTAATAATGATAATACAGTACTGTATTTGTAATAATACAAACTATAATTTAAAATCTTTATTATTGTTTTTTTTTATTAAGAAGATTAGGTATACACAGCAATGTGCTGCTACCCTATTCTATATGGAATATTACACAGTGTAGATAAAAAACTAGCTATAAGTTTATCTAATACTCCCATCTCACAGGATGGTTAGACATACTGTACATGGAATCAATTTAGAAAATACCAGCCTCAATACAAAAAACAAACCCACTCTGACTAAACAACTCTTTGCGATTTTCACAAGAGGTAAGCACTGAATCCTGGAAACATTATACTGTATTATAATTACTCTTACCAGTTTCTACAAGACTCCTCTCAAACAATGTATTTTTAAACATGTTTAGGTATACACAGCAATGTGCTGCTTCCCTATTCTGTATAAAGGACCACACAGTGTAGATCAAAAACCAGTTACAAGCTCATCCAACATCCTCACCTCACAGGATGGCCAGTCATACATGGAATTAGGAGAGAACAAAATACTTAATGCTGATCTATTAGCCTCCACTGGCAAAATCTGGGTGCAGCACAAGAATATCTGACAATATTCCTGAGTGTATGAAGTAATTACAGAGCTCAAAATACCTCATACCATTTGGTATGAAGTCACTGATAACAGGGCAATCACAGATATAGTGTTGGAGAGTATGTTCTCTCAAGTAGGACTGAAAACAGATGTTTTTTTCCACCAAGAGGGCTATAAACCCATGGAACTGCTTACCTGCTGAACCCGTAAATGCCATATTCCAGCTAAAAAATATTAAGACAATTGGCGGGCCCTTTAACAAGCCGCCGGCTTTCTGTCCTCTTCGAGGTCACTAGATAGGTAATGGCCCTTGGGTAAATTCAGTAAATATATACAATAATTGTCAGCGCATCTTCCGAGCAACAAGGACAGCTACACAGTATCTCTTAGAATTACGTAGGTAAACAACAAATGTAACATATTTGTTTACTACAATGTTGGTGCTGCCTGTAGAAGTTGAAAAAACATTGTTTTACTTTGAAATATACTAATTTTATAAGAAAATTCGACGTAAATAGGAGGCAGTAGAGCTCCGATAAGCCAGCGCTAAATCTTCAATATGAAGAATGTTGCTGCTCTCTGATTGGCCAAACGAAACACAGTAGTGACTTCTATCAGCACGCAGGTGAACCAACAAATTTCTTCCTAAGTGGATGTTATTGAATTGCACCTAAGCATCTTCTTAGGGCACACTTAGGAACCTTCGTAGCAAACCCACTTACGAAGAAATACACAGAGCTTCCTGAATCTAGGTCCACACCTATATTTATTCACTTTCACTAATTGTGAACTCTATAAATTCATTAAAAGCAAATTACAGGTAAAGGATAATATTCAGAGGTTGAAAATGGGAAACAGATTCACAGAAAATGGAAAGGAATTGTGTGAAACATTAAACAAACAGTTCCAAAGTGTGTTTGTGCAAAATGAAATCTTCAAGAGAATGAGACACAATAAGAATTCCAGAGAACATAAAGCATAGAGGTGTCTAGACACAAAGTGGAAATAATGTTCAAGGAGCTAAGCACGAACAAAGCAGTTGACCCAGATGGAGTTTCACCTTGGGTTCTGAGAGAATGCACACCTGAGCTCGGCACTCTTTTTGAACATGTTAATGTCAAGTCTCTGCACATACGTACACGTTCTCTATATAACTCTGTACTGCAATGCCAATCCTGGCCTTCAGCGCTTCTTAGATGGCTGTAATAGAACTCACTGTCACCACACGAGAAACAAATATCTTGTATCAAAATATCATACAAATATATATATATATATATTTTGTATACAAATATCAAATATTCCTAGAGTGAGGCTCGACTAAAGCAGAAATGCAATGCAAATCACGGGGGAAGGGGTGGCAGTCATCTTCTGGATTGGGCCCAAGGGCTTGCTTGATGTTGTCGTACATCCCCTTTACATTACTGTACTTGTATCTGGGAGCAGAGCTGGAGCCAATAGTCGTTGGTGCATTGCCTGGTGCTTTGCTGCACTTTGCAGTGGATGGCCTAGAGGATCTGCAAGTTGTGCTGTCTTGGGCAGGCTTTGTAGGCTGCTAACGCATTTCTCTTCTCTTTGATGACTGGTGTCATTTCTTCCGAGTGAGCCTCGAACCAGTCTGCTGACCTGCTGGTCTTTTTGCTGATGGTGGACATGGCAGCGTTGAACACAGCATTTTCGAAGTGCTTCCGTTACTTGGCGGCGTTGGCCCCAGCCGCGCCAGGGAGAGCTACCTCGAGCGCACATGCAAAATCTTCCACCTTGTCCTGATTGCAGGTCTTGCTGGTGTCGATACGAGGTCTGCCCTTCTCTTTTCAGCAATGAATCTTCGATCTGCCAGAACTACTGACTACATAATGTCTATGCCTCTCATCAATATGTATCAACTTATTGTATTCTTTTGTTATTTTCTTTGAATGTTCTCATTTTGTTAGCTTCTCCTTTAGTATTAAGTGTTTTTACCCCTCACACCTTTAGTTAAATTTTTTCTCTAGATGTTTTTAGGTTTGCAGGAAATGCTTTGCATAATAGTGGCTTCATTAGTATGTGTAATTCATGTCCCTACAATTGCTCATTACTCTATGTTATTTGTACACATATTCTTTTCAATAAAAATTATTATTATTATTAATATTATTATTCCACTTGAATTGATTTTTCTGGCATCTCTGTGTACAGGAACCCTGGCAGATATATGGAGAAAGACTTAACATAGTTCCAATCTACAAAAGTGGGAGCAGGGAAGACCCCTCAATTATATATCTGTATCATTGACAAATGTAATAGTCAAAATATTGGAAAATATAATTAAAAGTAGGTTGAACACTTGGAGAAAAATTATATAACATTTCATTTCACATACAGAGATCACACTAACGTTAGTCACGTTAGTGTGATATCTCTGTGTGATGATGATGTAAGGGCGAAGAGGGAGAACGGCCTATTGACATAGCTCGGGTGCAGGGGGGGTTGTGTAAAAGCCTGGTTTGTGCCTCGGAGAGGCTACAGGATCCAGTAAGTTCAGTAGAACTTCGGTTTCAACCCTTTTAACCCTGTCGTAGCTCAGTCGATTAAGGCAGTGTCTGGGATGCTCCCGGACACAGGTTCGAATCCTCGTCACGGCCCTTGTGGATTTGTACATTTCATTTCAGTTTATATGAAGAGCCACCATGATTTTACAGCAAAGAGATGGTTGGGTTGACCGCATCTATCTGGACCCATAAAAGGCCTTCAACAAAGTTCCACATAAGAGGTTGTTCTGGAAACTGAAACATATTGAAGGAGTAACAGGGAGGCTTCTGACATAGATGAAAAATTTTCTAACTGACAGAAAAATGATGGCTGGCAGTTATAGTTTCGCGAGAAGAGAAACTAACGTGTGATGGGGTAATTTTTTACCCATGGGAAGGGTTACTTCTGGGGAACCTTCTAATGAATTATTAAGCTCTGAGTCCATAGGGTTAGTTGTATCTGCATCACCCTCTGTCGCCCATTGTTCTTCCTCCCTGTCCCATGCAAGTGCTGCCCTTTCATTATTAGGATGGGTATCACTAGTTGCCACATCCCTACCTGAAGGGTCTTCAAAATTCCCAGTTAACCTTTGCACAAATTGATTTGCATGTCTTTTCCAATTAATATTTCAAAAATTTTGTACTTGCATGGTGAAATTCCTGTGACCCAAGACTTCAATAATTTTACCCATTCCAAAATTTCTTGCATATACTGCATCCCCCTCTTTAAACAACAATTCTGATCGGGGAGAAAAAACAAGCCAGGAGTGGGGGGACCTTAATTTATTAAGCAATGTTTACAGAGCAACTGCTGTACCACAATTAAAGATGTGTAACATGACTGAGTAGAATGCCAGTACTGCAAAGATGCAACTAAGGGAATGAGTCGTAGGACATTAACCGTGCCTAGTGCCGGCTAGCCGAAGCAATGTTGCAGTACTCGCAATCAGCTTAATACTATAATTAAAAACAATGCCAGAGTTAATTGAGTGGCACAGCCAGTACAGTATGTATAAAATATATTCTGTATACACAGAGGGCATAGAAAAGAATAGATAAGAATTTCCAGGGGTAATGATATGTTAGTGTATAGTTTACATGTAAAGTCTGCAACCCCCAACTTGCACTACAAGAGAGCACTTGACATATGGTAAGTAGCTGCGGGCAGCCCTAGACTTGGGGATCCGGCGCAGCACCCCCGCTCCGCAGGCCAGCGAAGCCGGACCCCCACCCCCCGAAGAGCGAGGTGCCCGCTGGCCGCAGAAGTAACTTATCTAGGTAATGGAATGACGTCTAACACTTGAAGTTCCCAAATGGGGGGACCTCGAAGGGGCCCGCTATGCGCCCCAGGCTCAGTTCCTTGTCAAGCATAGGCCCCACTATATGTGGCAGGGCTGTAGTTGCTGGGGGGTTACGAGAGGAGAGGGAAGTCCGAGCCCCTTCGTAACTGAGTAGGAAACCCCCTGGAAGCCTCCGACGACATAGTCCCGGAGGGGGTAACCCACCAGGAGAGCATCAAGTGCTTCTGCGTCCACTGGCGTTGTGACGTGTGTCTTTCTTCCTGCTTTTGTCCTGAGTGGGGCGACGGGAACGATTCTCCTTGGCGGAGGCGACTCGAGGTTTGGCCTGGGGGCACGGGCAGTAGGCAGGGTGTCGCTTGTGGCAGCGCGGGCAGTAGTGCTTGAAGGTGCAGGATGGGACGGAGCAGCCTGCCCCAGTTGCGTGGAAAGCGTAGCAGTATCTATAATAATAATATAATAATAATAATTTTTATTTAGGCAAAGGTACATACATAAAGAGATTTTACAAAGTTTGTTGGCTTTATAGATAGAGCTAGTACATACAATGTCTAAAGCCACTATTACGCAAAGCGTTTCGGGCAGGAAAAAACACTACTGACTAAAGCTTAAAACTAATGGGTAAAAAGAAAAAAATGCGTTGAGTACAAATAAAAATAGAGGTAAAAGAGGGGGGGAACATTGTTGAAAAAAACAGCACAAATACAATTACAAATTATTACAGAAAATTACATTAAAACAGCGTTGATTTGAAAAACAAAAAAAAAACAAAAAACATACATGGGTTGACAATAGAGGGGTAAGGTAGGTTACAGGGAATTTATTAGGTATAGCTTCGTTTTTAACTTAAACTGGTTGAGAGAGGTACTGTCTTTAACATGGTTGGGAAGGTCATTCCACATTCTGGGCCCCTTGATTTGTAGAGCATTTCTGGTTTGATTAAGTCGTACTCTAGGAATATCAAAACTGTATTTATTTCTGGTGTGGTGCTCATGGGTTCTGTTACAACCTTCTATGAAGCTTTTGAGATCAGGATTGGCGTTACAGTTTAGCGTTTTATATATGTATAATACACATGAGAGAATGTGCAGTGACTTAATGTCTAACATATTCAGGGATTTGAGTAGGGGTACCGAGTGATGTCTGGGGCCAGAATTGGATATTGTCCTAATAGCAGCTTTGTGTTGAGTAATTAGAGGACGTAAGTGATTTTGGGTAGTAGAGCCCCAAGCACAAATACCATAGTTGAGATATGGATAGATAAGGGAGTAATAGAGAGCCACCAGGGCAGGGCGTGGTACATAATATCTGATCTTAGAAAGAATGCCCACAGTTTTTGAAACTTTTTTTGATATGTTTAGAATGTGTCCCTGGAAATTCAGCTTGTGGTCAATGAGAATGCCAAGGAATTTGCCATCTAATTTGTTACAAATTTGGGTATTGTTTATTTTGAGATTTATTTGATTAGAGGATTTATTGCCAAACAGAACATAGAAAGTTTTGTCAATGTTAAGGGTGAGTTTGTTGGCAGTTAGCCACAGATGGACTTTATTTAGCTCAGTATTTACTGTGGCATTTAGAGCAAGGGGATCAGGACTGGAGTAAATGAAGGTTGTGTCGTCAGCAAATAGGATTGGTTTGAGGTGTTGGGAGGCATTTGGAAGGTCATTAATGTAGATGAGAAAGAGGAGAGGGCCAAGTATGCTGCCCTGGGGAACATCAATGTTGATGGGTAGGATGGGAGAAATTGTATTATTCACAGAAACACATTGGAGCCTGTCAGTAAGGTAGGATTTGAGGTATTGTAGGGAGTGTCCTCTGACACCATAATGATGTAATTTAAGAAGAAGGTTTTGGTGGTTGACAGTATCGAAAGCTTTACGCAGGTCCACAAATAACCAACAGGGAACTCATTTTATCAAGAGCTGTATGAATCGAGTTAAGCATACTAATAAGTGCATCGTTAGTGCTTTTTTTGGGCCTGAAGCCATATTGGCAAGGGCTAAGTATATTGAGTTTGGCTAGATATGAGTAAAGCTGCTTATAGATTAGTTTTTCAAAAATTTTTGACAAGTTTGGCAGGATTGATATAGGTCTGTAGTTGTTAACATCTGTGAGATCACCACATTTGTGGACAGGCGTTACTCTCGCTTTTTTTAGAATATCTGGAAAGAAAAATATCTGGAATCTCGGTGGTAATCCGTAGGCCCGTGCAGTAGAGAGCGAACGTTCAGCTGGGAGGCGACGGCGTGAGGCACCGCATGAATCCGCTCCTGCGCTGCACGTTGTACCGACCGGATCTCCAGGTCGAGTCTTAGTGCGGTCCATGGGCAGCCCGACCTCTCCTTGTCCCACCTGAAGGCCTCATCGTACCACATCCAGTCGCCTCGGAGGTTGCGCTTCATGGACTTCACGTAGCGGACATAAGTGAAAAGTGCCCGCCCCTCGGCGGGATGTCGCTCCAGGTAGATTGAAGCCAAGATGTCAAAGCCGTGCCCCCACTGCTCCGGCGTCAGAGGCGGCAGGTTCTTAGTGGATAACTGGGCCTCAGAGGGAGTGGCATTGCGTGTCTCTGAGGGCCTGGCATCGCGTTCATAAGCCAGCAGCTCACGCAGGTCGATGTACTTGTTCGCCCAGAACTTTCTCTCTTAGGGCCAGTGGGACGTGCTCGCCTAGCATGGTGACGGTGTTGCCTCGCGTCCCCCAGGGCTGTCACACCCAAGGACTGGGGGTAGGGGGGAACAAGCGGTACTCACCGTTGGAGGACGTGCTGGAAGAGCTGTGTCGCGTGTCTCCTCGCCCTTGACCGTGGGCGGCGCACAGGGGAAGAGGCTGTGCGTGTAGGCCGGTTCGTGAGGACGTTCATGTCGCCCGCTCCGCCGGGGTTCGAAGTCTGCCGTCGCCTCGAATCGGAGGGGGGGGCTCCGAGCCTGAGCAATGAGCGTCTGTAGCATTGCCCAGTCGGCGGCCGACAATTGTGGGGGTTGGTCGGCCCGCGCCCCCGTGGCCACGCCGGTTGTGCGTGCATCGTGGATGTGGTCGCCGTCCGAGTCAGAGCCGCCCGAAGAGGCCTCCGAGGAGGAGGCGAATCGAGCGGGTTTCACCCTTGCCCTGGGCGGTTGCGTCTTAGCGCCCCTTCGTCGCTGTCCTCTTGTTGACGCCGCCCTTGTCCTTTTCTTCACCGTGGGGGGGTGGGCCGGCATCCCCGTACTGCGGAGAGGGGAAAATATAAGCGGGCGGCCAGGGCAGGACAGGAAAGGAAACATGGCTAAGCGTGTAAGCAAGATAACTTATTACCATGTAAAGCAAAGCATGGCAGCGAAAAAAAGAAAGAAAAAAAAAGCATAAGTAATAACCTAAAGTGAGAAACGGAGAAAGACGATAAATGGGAGGAGTAAAACTGGATAAGGACATAAGAAGTAAGAGAACAAATGACGTATGAAACGGAATGATAAATTAAATGCATAAGTGGGTAGCAGACGAACAGAAATAAAGGCAAAGTAAATAAATGAAGTAAATAAATAACAGATAAAACGGAAAATAGAATAACGAAAAGAGGAGCAGAATAACTGGGAAAACATGACTAGAAACATTAACGCTAGAGAAAGCATATAAATGTGAGCAGTACAGAGCAAAGGCAAAAGTAATCACTGAAATAAAGTAAATAAATAACGAATAACGTATTAACAAATGAATGAAAGTGTGGCAGTATAAGCAGAAAAGGAACAAAATTAATAACCTAAGTAATTAAACAAATAAAGAATAAAGGGAGAAAACGAATAAAAGGAGGCAGTAGCACAGAATAAGGGACATAAGTAAATAAAGGAAATTAATACATAAAGCAGGGTGGAAAATTAAACTAATAAAGGGAAGCGGTGCAAACAGAATAAGGGCGTAATAAGGGAAACAAAACGTAGTAATAGGCGAGTAAAATGGGCAGGACAAACAGGATAAGGACAAATGTAATAGCTGCCATAAAGTGAATAAAGAACGAATAAACGTAAAATAAGCAAACGGAAGAATGTGTAACAGTAAAACGGAATAAGGGCATAAGTAAACTTAATAATAAAATAATAATGAATAAACGGAGAAAGCGAAAATGGAGGCATTAACCCAGAGGCAGTAGATAAGAGAAAATAAAATAAATAATGAGTAAATAAAATAAATATAAGTAAATAAACTCGGAAATAAACTAAAATAAATTTATAAACAAATTTTAATTAGTTAATAAACTTTAATGCATAAATGGAGTCAGTAACACAGAATAAGAACATAAGTAAAATAAAATAGAATGCATAAAGCGGGGAGGTAAATAAATAAACGAATAATTGGGGAGCAGTACAAACAGAAAAAGGCATAATAATAAATAAATATAATTACAATAAAACAAAGAAAATACAAAACGGAGTAATAAGCGAAAAAATGAGCATGACAAACAGGAGGACAAAATATAACTGAAATAAGGTAAAATAACGAATAAACGTGGAAAATAAACAAACAAAAGGAGTAACAGTATAAACTGAATATGGACATAATTAAACTTAAAATAAAATAAATATGGAAAATGGAGAACGAATAAATGGAGGCAGTAACACAGAAAAGACATAAGTAAAATAAACATTAAAATTAATAATAATAACATAATAATGCAATAAGCAGGGAGGTAAATAAATAATGAAAAGAGTAGCAGTACAAACAAAAAAAAAACATGAAAAAGCGCAGCATCAGGGAAAGAAAAAATATATAAAGGAGTGCTGGGGCCGGATTCAGGAAGGTACTTACGAAGGTTTTTCCTCTTAGCTAAGAGCGTTTTTCGTCTTAGCGCCTTCGTGGCGGCTACGTCCGTATTCAATTAACTACCCTAAGTGGAAAAATCTTCGTAAGTTTCATTTCGGGATTTAAGTGTGGTTTCGACCACTCGTAGCTTTACGTAAACTGGATATAAGTCATATTTTCTCTACTACATAACACTGGGATCGATTTATGATATTGGAACATGACCAAAATATTATAGCTGGTGAATCTAGTGAAGAGTAATCCTTCGTGTTAGTTATATATGCATTCTCTGCTTGAAACTTGAAGTAAATATGTGTTTGATGATACTAGAATTAGTTTTATAATAGCAAGATATTATACCAGTAGTTATTAAGTAAATAAACACTGGTGAACATGAAATATGAGAGAAGGTGATGAGCCCTGCCTGATGGGATCATTTACTATCACCAAATGCCCCTGTTCACCTAGTAATCAGTAAGGGTGTACCTTAGCTATACATATACAGTTTTAATTTATTTTGTTTGGTTTTATTTTGAAATTAAATGTGGGTGAGACATAAAAGAAAAACATCCTGAACAAATGATGTTAGGTTAGGGTAAAAAACTACAAAAACTTTGGTCATTGAATACTTAGGCCTCTAATTATGGCCTGTTAAAAAAAAAGAGAGGGATGGGGACTGAATAGGGACAAGGGGCTGATGGAAGAAAGGTGGCAGGATAAATAGACAATCATGGGCACCACACTGTACACCCCCAAATATGTATGTACAGTATGTGTGTATATATATATTTCATCTTACAGGCTGTATTACAATATGCTTTATTTTTCCTAGGTACCCAATAGTGTATAGTGTTCCTGGACACGCATCCAAAAAAAATACCAATTTTAACAGTTAAAAACATTTGAAATGTTATTGCTTATTGCTTTACGTAATGAGCTAGCTTTAAGGAGAGAAAGAGTCTTTAAAGATCGTCTAAATCCATTAGATGTAAGTGATAAAAAATTGTTAAGGTACTATCGTTTTCCACGTCATATGATCTTAAGACTTTGTGAAGACCTTAAAGATGATATTGAAAGAATAACTAGAAGAGGTCAAGCCATTCCTGCCCATACATCATTGTTAGTAGCTCTGAGATTTTATGCAAGTGGAAGTTTCCAAAGTGTTATTGGAGATTCAACTGGTCTCAGTCAATCGAGTGTATCAAGAATAATAACTGGAGTGACGGAAGCTCTCTACAGAAAAGGACTAGCAGAAATAAAAATGCCAACAGAGATGAATGAAATTATACAAACTAAGTTAAAATTTAATAATATCAGTAGGTTTCCCAATGTAATTGGAGCAATCGATTGTACCCATGTCCCCATTAAAGCTCCAAAAGTTGAAGAAAACATATATGTAAATAGAAAACAATATCACTCTTTGAACATTCAAGTTGTGTCAAATCCTGATAATGTAATCATGGATTTCTGTGCAAGATAACCTGGAAGCACTCATGATGCTTTCATATGGGCTAACAGCAGACTCCATGACAGATTTGAAGCAGGAGAATTTGGCATTTCCTATTTGCTAGGTAAGATATGCATTTTATATATATGACCTTCATTTATAGTACAGTAGGTTGCCTATTTGTTATTTATCGAGTCACAACAAATACACTGTACAGTCTATAAATAAAAGTTGTTTAATATTGAATGGTAACAGCTTATTGTATTATGAATAGTATAAAGAAATTTATTCATGTTGATTTTATATTAAAGAAATGAAAGTGTGTTTTTAGCCCTGATATGGAGAATGAGAGTGAGAATTTTGAATGGAAATCAGCAGAAATGTGTTTAAACTGGTGTTTATATACATCATGTGTCATGGGTGTACCAGAGATTACAAGTGGATGATTAAGTTAAATATGGAAGGAAGTGGATTACATTTTGGTTGTTTTGACATGTCAGTTATATGCCTCTGAACATTAAATGAGAATGATGTATGTAATGCAAGAGGTATTCATATGACAGAGGAAGGTAACCAACCACTTCAGATGCTATAATCAAATAGTGTGTGAAAGACAGTGTGGGTTTAGGATTATTGAGTGATTTTTAAAGATGTATGCACATTTTATAAATTAAATATCTATGCAGGTGACAGTGGCTATCCCTTGCAACACAACTTACTTACACCCTTCACAAACACTGAAAACCCTCCAGAAGAGCTGTATAACAGGAGCCATGCAAGAACAAGAGTGGTAATCGAGAAAACTTTTGGCGTGTTAAAATCTCGGTTTAGGTGTCTCCACAGGTCTGGTGGTAGTCTTCAATATGAACCAGATAAATGTGCAAAGATTTCAGTTGCATGTATGTTGTTGCACAATTATTGCATTGAGCAAAGAATACCTCTTGAAGAGATCATTGATGATGACTTTATAATGAATAAAAATATTGAAGGTGGGGCACATGAAAATGGGCACACACAAAGAAGGGAAGTAGTAAGGAATTTTTTCTCATAAATTTTTATTTCAAATCATACTTATATAACAAAGTAAAACATGTAATTGAAAACACTACATAATGGAACTTTTGTATAAAAATACAAGTACAGTAACTCAAGAATTTATCAATAACGGAAATCAAAAACATTTATAATTGGATTCATAGATTTATTTGTAAGTTATCCTATCAATTTTTACCTATTAAATTCAATAGCACATACTGTATATGTAAGTGAAACATAAATATACAAACAAACTGTTACAAACATGTACCTGCTGATTTGGAAATATTATTTATGCTGCTATACTTTATATGGAAAGTCAGATACCTGAGGAGAAATATATGCATCTGACAAAAGACCAAAAATTTGTGTGAAAAATATATCAATAAATATTTATTCATAGACACTAAGAAATGTGGTACATAATATGGCTGGGTAAATTTTTGGTTTGTAAAATAACAGTGTTTGTTAGCCAATGCTGTGTATACACAGCATTGGCCTTAAAATTGAATTATTTTAATTATAAAATAAAGTTGCTTTCAATACAGTACAGTGTTTAATATACCTTACATGTAAGGGAAAAATTTAATATAATTTTGTTTAAATGATATACACAAAACAATGATATAGGCCATCAATATGTTGCCCTTAGACCAATTTGAGGTGAAACATATATTAGGGATGTGATAAAATAATTATATCTTTGCCATTAATCTTTTTGCCAATAAAAATGTTTCTTATTCTGGTGTTTTTTTCATATTGTCACTACTTTGAACTCTCAACAATTAAACCTAGCAATTGATAAACATTCTTTAATACAAAATACATGTAAATATTTACACCAAACATAAGTTGACTATATGAGGTAGATTGGTTATTAAATTACACTATATACTATGCAAGTCATAGCAAAATTAATGATATGAATAATTGTTACATTTTAATGTTTCAATATTGTTCTTATTTACAATTGTTATTACAAAATATTATAATTTCTTAAACTATTTTTAGAGATTATAATTAGAAAGATTTAAATAAATTTCATAGTGCCTGATTATTTTTCATACATTCTACCAACTCCCATATACCTTTGGATATATCATTGAGGGATTTGTTTAAGTCCTGTACTTCTTTAACCACCACCTTTAAGGACTTGTTCCCTTCATGTACTTCTGCAGCCACGTCCTTTAAGGCTGCTGGCACTTTATGTACAACATCTATAAGATTTTCATGCAGCATTAACACTTGTTGTGTTGTATTATGTTCGGCAGTCATTTGTTTTTTTCTTGTATGCGTACTAGAAACTGAGGCTTTGGAGTAGTCATGGCCTAAACACGATGGATGAAATTGATCACCAATTGGCGAGGCAGAAGGCTCACCTGATTCCTGTACATTTAGCACTCGAGAATCATCTGTGTCCATGACCACTTCTTCTGTTACACAGTTTGGTTCTGTAAAAAAAAAAATTAATATAAGTGAATTTGTGTGAATACATTCAGTGGATTATGATAAATTTGGCTAATTTGAGGGACTTCAATATAAGCCTAACATGTATGATTACACTCTGGCTTCCTGTTCCCAAACACAATGAATTATTATAACTTATTACAGTATCTCGAGGTCCATGCTTGAGGATTAATTACTGACCCTGTCCAGGATGCAACCACACCACAAGCTGTCTAACTCTTGAGTAGCTGCATATTGCTAGGTGAACAGGGCCATAAGCTGATTGTAAATGTCATGTCTGGGATTTGAACCCCGAATTATATATTGTAAGTCTACTATGAACCCAACTTTACAATATTACTCAACACAATTACTCAACACAAAGCTGCTATTAGGACAATATCCAACTCTGGCCCCAGACATCACTCGGTACCCCTACTCAAATCTCTGAATATGTTAGACATTAAGTCACTGCACATTCACTCATGTGTATTATACATATACAAAACGCTAAATTGTAATGCCAATCCTGATCTCAAAAGCTTCATAGAAGGTTGTAACAGAACCCATGAGCACCACACCAGAAATAAATACAGTTTTGATATTCCTAGAGTACGACTTAATCAAACCAGAAATGCTCTACAAATCAAGGGGCCCAGGATGTGGAATGACCTTCCCAACCATGTTAAAGACAGTACCTCTCTCAACCAGTTTAAGTTAAAAACGAAGCTATACCTAATAAATTCCATGTAACCTACCTTACCCTTCTATTGTCAACCCATGTATGTTTTTTGTTTTTTTTTTTTTTGTTTTACAAATCAACGCTGTTTTAATGTAATTTTCTGTAATAATTTATAATTGTATTTGTGCTGTTTTTTCAACAATGTTCCCCCCCTCTTTTACCTCTATTTTTATTTGTACTCAACGCATTTTTTTCTTTTTACCCATTAGTTTTAAGCTTTAGTCAGTAGTGTTTTTTCCTGCCCGAAACGCTTTGCGTAATAGTGGCTTTAGGCATTGTATGTACTAGCTCTATCTATAAAGCCAACAAACTTTGTAAAATCTCTTTATGTATGTACCTTTGCCTAAATAAAAATTATTATTATTATTATTATTATATATAAAAAGAAAGAAATTATACTTTTTATACTTTAATGTGTAGGCCTTCCCCATCTAATTTGTGATGTCCTCTTAACAAATACTAAAGTAATGTTGCTTACTAGGGTTGAAAAGTTTATATAATCAAAATCCTGTTAATAATATTTATATTTTGTAATTACTTTACCTAACGGTTATATATAACTGTTTGCCAAGATAATTTAACTCAAGTTGCATAAGTAGTGAAAAGTATCACTTCTACAAAATGCTTAATTTGTTTAATATACAAATCTTTGATCTATAAATATATATTTTTTGCGATTAATAAACAAATATAAATTTGATTCATAAAATTTTACTTTGTCATTAATTTTTATATACCAATTGAACCTAAACAAATTTCATTTAGTCCTCGACACAAAATCTTTAGACATAAAAAAAGAGTAATACATTGTACCTTCTACGGTATAATCCTGTCCTGCATCACTGATGCCAGCAATACCTTCAACTGATGTGGAACTTAGTAAAGTTGACAAATTTTCATCATAGTTGGTCAATGGTTGAGTGTCACATTCTCCACCACCTATATAAAGAAAAAGCTACATGGAAAAACAACATAAAGGTACAATTACATTAATATTTCACTTGATATTCTACGATTACATGTAAAATATCAAAATAATTATATATGATGTTGGAAAAGTCGCCGATATCCTAACAATGCTTTCTTATGGATAATGCTGCAGAAAAATAATCTTTGTGCCTTAATTATTACTTAATAGTCATACAAAATCTAGTAAACTAATAAAAAGTTGTTCAATGTAAAGTGTTCAAAGGTGCCTGACAGCTGAGTGGACCTTTTACCATAAATCTACTTAACCGTACCATAAATCTACTTAACTCACCAGTTTTTCTCATTTCCCGGGCATTTTCTGCCAATTTTTTCTTGACTGAAGATTTAAGATCCTGAAATTTCTTGCGAACATCGGCTTGTTGTCTTGAGCAGAGACCAACACCACTTACAGCAACAGCTACTGGGCTCCAGGCACAGTGTTTATCTTGGGTAGTGACTTGTCTTGATAGCTTCCCAAAAATTATGCGTTCTCTCTTAACCTCATCAACGAGAACTGTCAGCTCCTCTTCACTGAAGTTTGCTTTCCTTTTTATCCCAGACATTTTCTTTGTCTTATTTATTTATGAATACTAAGAGGATGTAGTATGTTTGTTTTGGTTCTTGATAGTAGGTGTAGTTTGCGTGAAGTGTCTATTCTCTCGATGACTGCACGAGTACAAATGTTGGGAGACGCGTTAATGTTGAGAATGACTAGGTTTCAAAAGTGTTTGATGTCTTGTACTGTAGATAAAGTGAATAAACAGAGGCGTGTTAGAGGGAGACGCCGCACTGTAGGACGGGGTGGTTTTGTGCTGGCGTCAGCTAATCCTTGGTGCTGCGGCCAGACACTTGTCTTGTGTGTTTGCCTGTTGGTTGCGCCAACTATGAATGTGGCACAGGTCAAATGTGGCCACTTTGTTGGTCACTGGAGATATTTAGCCAGTGCTTTGATTATTGGATAATTTTCATGTAACGAGATGTCACCTAGTAATATACACGATGGTAAAGGTTATTTTAAGTGCGCTATTTTTTTTGTTTTTATTTACTCTGGCACTACGATGTCGAAACCAGTGAAGGAGATAGTGTTTGATTGTTTCAGGCACATGACTGGATGCACAGATCATTTCTTCTTCTTGATAGTAGGTAGAGTTTGCAACAGATGATTTTTCTGACAACAATACCACGAGGAACCACAATGTTTACATAACACAGCTGATATTGCATTAGCGTGATTGGTCAGGTTAGAAATGTAACAGTCACTCTGATTGGCCAAACGAAACACAGTAGTGACCTCTGTCGGCACGTAAGTGAACAAGACCCAAAACCTAAATATCTTCCTAAGTGGACCTTATTGAATCGCACCTAAGCATCTTCTTAGGGCGCACTTAGGAAGGGTCCATAGAATTACCCCAATCATCCCAAATCAGGCCAAAACTACCCAAAACGTATTAGCATTACGTAAGTAATGAAGAAATATGGTATATTTACTTACTATAATGTTGGTGCTACACGTAGAACATGATCAAACCTATTTTTTCTCTGAAATAATCTAATTTCATAACGAAATGAGACGTAAATATGTGAGAGGTGACGCCATAGGAAGTCGACGGTCCAAGCGACAATTGTGTGGAGCGACTTATCCAAGATATATGGTCGCCTGGAGAGTGTTTGCTGCCATAACAGCCTCCTGTACACAGTGATCCAGTCGTCGTATTTCATGGCTCAAATTGTCGCAAATTTAATTGGTAATATTAACAAGTAGAATGTGTATTTATAATAATATTTTTCATAAACAGCCACAAAATATTTAATATTTATTAAAAAAAAGTGTCTGGAAGTTAAATCAATTCCACATGACAATAAATTTGTTATATAGATACTAGCGTTATTCGTTGGTATGCGTTCGCTATTTAAACTACTCCAGTCCTTTTCGTTCATAGAACACCGAACCCTACACGCTCTCTGATATATTGCTTAATTAACAAATATTCACAAATAAAGATTATATTTATATGTTATCAGAAAGGCAGATATAAAATAGTTTGTGTTAATGCATCACAGAGATTATACCTTATTAGAGAGGAAAAATATTCATATTTTAAACAAGGCTTCTTGGCCGACGCTCTCCCTTTCGATGGGAACTATATATGACCTTTTGAAAATCAATGTTAATTGAATCTATATATTATAAAAAACGAAGTTTTTTATGTCATCAGAAAGACATATAAGCTGCATGTTAATACTTTGGTATAAATATAACTGAAGTGAAAGTGAAGATATATGCCTTTTTATAGTTACTTGATGGCTCGCTCAGGGAGTGTGAAGGCCTGCACACAAGCCAATCAACATGTATGTATGATTGTACATGTATGTATGATTATGTGTACATGTATATATAACATTAATAAGAGGAAATGAAGATGAAGAAATGATAAAAAGAATGGCAATAGTGGATAGTAGTAACACACTTAAGAATTATTCAGTAATAAATACAAACTCGTCCTTCACCTATGATAAAGGAAAGTCAACTTGGAAGGATTCAATTTACATGAGATTAAGATTAGGATACAAATATATCTGGCAATACGGAGTTGATGTCAGTGAAAAAGATAAGGAGTGTAAATTATGTAGTATGCCGCACGCCCACACCTTAGAACATTATGTATTATAGTGTCAACTTATTGATAAATGGCCCACTGCCTTTTGACGAAAGGCGGTGGAGTTTCTGACGGGGGAAGGAAGAGACAATTGCGCATCGCGTCCCGCAGGCGCGGTGCGGCCAGCCTGGGTGGCATAAAAGGCGCGGGAAGTCAGGTCCCGCTCTCACTCACTCTCCCGACCAGGTCCACGATTCACGTAGCGGCTCCACGCTCAGCACCACGCCTCATCGACACGTGGGCCAGTACTCTTACCACTTCTACGTTCTGTTTACTGTGTACACGAGTTTTTCTCAAGCAAATGGACTCCATCCCCGCTACCTTGGTCCCAGACCTGATCTTCCCTGATCCGTTGGCGCCTTCCACATCCCAGGCCGGCACCGCAGGGGCCCCCTGCCCTACCCAGCAAACCCTAAGGTAAGAGAGTTTTCCTGTACAAGTTAGTCAGGACTCCCCCAGTGCTGGCGTGTGTTTGCGCCGTCCCTCTCGGCCCGTCGTGCCGCTTAGGTAGTTTCCCAGGGCCTGCCGTCTGTTTGCCTCCCTGGGGTTGCAGGCGCGCCTCCTGGTCGGGATTGGTGCGGTGGTTATCTGCGGCGACTTCTTCTGGCCAGGTTTAGGCGGTCCGGTGCCCTGGGGCCCGGCCCCTTTTGCATGCTCGGTGGACCATTCGTCCATGGCGGGTCCTCCCCGGTTTGCTATGCCCTAGGCTTGCCTAGGGGCCATGTTTCGCCGCGCCTGGCCGTGCGTGCTCGGCCAGGCTCCTTCTGTGGTCTGGCATCGCCCTCTGTGGCGACGCCACGTGGCGATTTCCAGGGCTCTGAGCCCTGGGGCCCTCGCCCGGTGGGCGGCGCCCACGTGGCTTGGAGCTCGGCGAAGCACTCGCCCAGGGATGCCCTTCGTTTCCTTCCCCGTCCCAGGCGTCTTTCCCTGGAACCTGGTTTGTTGCGCCTCTTAGGCTTGGTTGCAGGGGCCAGGGTTCGTGATGCGCTTGGCCGTGCGTGTCCGGCCAGGCTCCCTGCGAGCGTCCTGGCGTCTCCCTGGTGGCGACGCCTCCTGGCCGGGTTTTCCTTTTCTTAGTTGTCTTTGCCCCTAGGGCCCGACTCTAGGGGTCCATGACAAGGTCGGCATCACCCACGTGGCATGGCGCTCCGATGAGCGCTTGCCTTGGGCTGTGTACGCTTCCTTCCTGTCCTCCCTTCTCGCCCTCGGGCAGGGGCCCCCCCCCCCTTGTGGCGGCGGTGCCCCGGTGGGTAGGCCCACCACTTTATTCTTAACGGCTGCCTCGCGTCAGCCAGCGCCGTCCGGCATGTTCTTCTTCAGACGTTTGACTGGTCGGAGTTGCCCTGCTTGTTCGTCCACGTTGTTTGTAAGTACGGTGTTGCTCGTTTTGTCCGTAACTAGGCGTTTTGTCTGGCTGGCGTAGACCAGCCTGCTCGCCCTAGACGTTTGTTTGGCTGGTGTAGCACAGCCTGATTGTCCGGTAGTTTGTCTGGCTGGTGTAACCCAGCCTGTTCGTCCTAGACGTTCGTCTGACTGGTGTAGCCCAGCCTGTTCGCCCCTGACGTTCGTCTGGCTGGTGTAGCCCAGCCTGTACGTCCTAGACGTTTGCCTGGCTGGTGTAGCCCAGCCTGTTTGTCCTGGCGTTTGTCTGGCTGGTGTTGCCCAGCCTGTTCGTTCTTAGACGTTGTCTGGCTGGTGCACAGCCTGCTTGTCCTCGTCCCCAGTTTGTACGTCCCAGTTGCTGTCTGGCTGGTGTAGCCCAGCTCGTTCGTCCTAGACGTTTGTTTGGCTGGTGTAGCCCAGCTCGTTCGCCCCAGACGTTTGTCTGGCTGGTGTAGCCCAGCTCGTTCGTCCCAGACGTTTGTCTGGCTGGTGTAGCCCAGCTCGTTCGCCCAGACGTTTGTCTGGCTGGTGTAGCCCAGTTCGTTCGCCCCAGACGTTTGTCTGGCGGGTGTCGCCCATTCGTTCGTCCCAGTCGTTTGTCTGGCTGTTGAAGTCGGTTGCTTCGTCCCAGTTGTTTGTCTGGCCGGCGTTTCCTAGCTTGTTTGCCCAGTCGTTGTCTGGCTGTTGCAGCCCAGCTTGTTCGTCCCAGTTGTTTTGTCTGGCTGGTGAAGCCCAGCGTGTTCGTCCCAGTTGTTTGGCCGGTCGGTGTAGCTCAGTTCGTTTGTCCCAGACGTTGTCTGGCTGAGGTAGCCTCGTTGTTGGCCCCGGTTGGTTGTCTGGCTGGTGTAGCCCAGCTTGTTCCTCTCAGCTGCTGTGTGGCTGGCCCAGCCCTGCTGTTCGTCACTGATGTTTTGTCTGGCCGGTGGAGCCTGGCTTGTTCGTCTCAGACGTTTGTCCGGCCGGTGTAGTCCGTTCTGTACGTACCCAGTCGCCCGGGATGGCCGGTGTACCCCGGCTTGTTCGTACCCAGTCGTCTGGGATGGCCGGTGTCTCCCGGCTTGTTCGTACCCAGTCGTTTGGGATGGCCGGTGTATCTCTGTTCGTTCGCCCCCAGATGTTTGCTGGCTCGGTGCCCACGCGATGTTCGCCCCAACAGTTTGGCCAGCCCGGCGTAGACCGGGCCGTTTGTTCCATGATGTTTCGTCCCTCGGCGTCGACGCCTGTTGTTCCTGCACGTACACGTTCCCTCCTGGTTCCCTGTCCCATCCTCCTCCAGCGCAGGTGCACGCCGTCGGGCAGGCTATGTCATGTTAATTATTTTTTAAGTTCTAAATTAATTTATTACTTTGTTCAGCTTACAGTTATGCCTTGTATTTACTTACTATTCCTCTTGCAGTGTTATGCTGCGTCCAGTGCTGTGCGATGCTCATCTAAATTTGTTCTCTTTCGAGAATATTATTGCTTAGGCTAGCATTCTCCCTTGTTTAGTACTGGTTATTAACCTTTCCATCCCTTGAACAATACAGTTTTCGCTACCCAAAACATTCCTTGCATATTAGTTTCTTACCATCCTATCCCTAATTTAATCCCGCTTTAGCTACCAAATCTTCCCCATGCTTACCACCGTTTTCTTTTATTTGTTCAGCTTTTCGCAAGTACATTATATTACGGTCTTATTCTATTGTTAGAATATAATATTCCCCTCCCGTTCTCACTGTTCTGTTTTACTCCTCCAGGGTAGGCACATGCCGTAGAGTGGTTTGTCGGCTTGGGTGAGCTACGCCATGTTATCATTTTTTAAGTTTCTCTAAATTAATTTATTACTTTGTTCAGCTTTCAGTTATGCCTTGTATTTACTTACTATCCTGTTGCAGCGTTACGGCAGTGCCCATTGCCGTGGGACACGCAATTAATTTTGTTTTCACTTTTGAGACCATTATTGTTTATTCTAGTTCAACTATTCCTTGAATAAGTACTGTTTAACCATTCCCCGAACATTAGTTTTAATCTACCCAATCTAAACCTTGCAGTTTTATCTGTTTAACCTAACATCCTACCACTGTATAGTCCTGCTTTATTCTACCCAATGTATCCATGACTCACTGATTACTCTTTATTGGTTCAGTTTTAATACAAGTATCTATTATCTTTTATTTGCTCAGTTTAAAAATAAATATATTACAATACGGTCTTAAGCTATTTATTTGTTCAGTTACAGTTTGTCTTGTATCTACTCTGCTACTTATTCTTTGTTTCTAGCACTGCTTAAGATTCATGCCTCTCTTGCTGATTTGGCCTCACTGCGTTATTTATTATTTATTTAAGTTGCTAAACTTAATTGTTCCTTAGTCCAACTTCAGTTATGCCCGGTATTTACTTAATAACACTTTTGCAGTGTTAAATCAGTGCCATTGCTTACGTTTTCACCTTTCCACAGTGGCGAGAAGCCGGATCATGCAGCAACTGCAACACGGAAGAGGGCTCGGGCGGCGTCAACGCGAGGACAACAGCGCAGTGGTGCTAGGACGCAGCCGGCCAGGGCCAGGACGAAGCCCGCCCGTTTCGCCTCCCCCTCCTCGGGGGGCTCCTCGGGCGGCTCGGATACGGACGGCGACCACACATTCCAGAGGCCCACTGCCGGCATAGCGGCGGGTGGCACAGCGTCGCAGCCTTCACCCCTGTCGGCCGACGATTGGGCGACGCTGCAGGCGCTCATCGCGCAGGCCCGGGGGCCCTCTCACCACACAAGCCTTCCGGCCACGGGGACTTCCGAGGCCGACCCTGCTGCGGCTGCCACAGCCGCCCTGCCCCCCTCCACTGACCGCCGCCCACGGGCCAGGGCCAGGGGGCATACGTCGAGGCGACGTGCAAGCTCCTCCAGTCCGTCCTCCTACGACGAGTCCCCTGAGGAGAGAGCGCCCCACACTTTTTCTAGCCCCTGGCCGGGGCATCTACGGGCGGCTACGGGCTCCAGCATCCCACTCTTGGGCGTGCACGTCCCGCAAGCCCTTCGGGAGAAGGTCTGGGCAAACAAGTATGTCGACCTCGGGCAATTGCTTGCCTATGAGCGGGAATCAGGTTCTTTTGAGTCCCACTCCGCGACACCCCCTGACGCAAAGCAGCCTGGTAAGAAGCAGCCGCCCCTGACGCCGGACCAGTGGGCGCATGGCCTTGACATCTACGCCACTATCTACTTCGAGAAGCACCCAGCGGAGGCTCAGGCTCTGTTTACCTATGCGCGTTACGTGAAGACCATGAAGACAACCCTCAAAGGCGACTGGATGTGGTACGATCAGGCCTTCAGATGGGACAGGGAGAGGTCGGGCTGTTCATGGTTGGACTACAGGCTGGACCTGGAATTTCGCTCGGTGCAACGCATCGCCCAGGCCGCTGCTCAGCCGGTGAGGCAGGAGGCAGGGCGACCGGCAGCACTTTCTCTCTCCAGCGCCCGGGCAGCTGGGCTACCCCCGGGCTACTGCTTCGCCTACCACTCGAGGGGACCCGGCTGCACTTTCACCTCATGTTCATTCAAGCACTACTGCCCACGCTGCCGAAGGAGGCACCCTGCCTACAACCCATGCCCTCCAGCTCGGCCTCGCGACGAACCCACACAGGAAAAGCGCCCACGTCGCCACCCGCAAGTTACGGCTTCGAGGAGCTAGGCTGGGCTCCTTCTGGTTACGTCTCTCTCTATATGGCCTAGGCGGGGCCCTCAGCCGCCTGTAGAAGAGCTTGCAGAACACTACTATCACGGTAGGCAGGTGCGAGAGTGACGTTTCCTTCCCAGTCGGTAGCGTAATTGCTTGGCCACCCTGAGGTTTCCCTCGCGGCCAGCGGGCACTCGCCCTTCGGGGGGGGGGGGGGGGGGGGGGTCCGGCCTGCTGGCCTGCGGGGTGGGGGTGCAGCGCCCGTCCCCAAGTGTTCCGCTGTCCGCAGCTACTACTTTGACTTTACAGACATTCTACTAGTAAGCCCTACCTTGTCAGGTAATTCCTTCCTTGGCGGCTCGGCCTCTGGCCTGGGGTTATTTTCTTCTCCAATTACATATCAGGCTTCCCCAGTCACTATGTTTTCTGCCGCCTGATTATTCTCCAGCTAGGGTTTCCCTTATGTTATGTTGTTCACTTTGGTGTCCTGTTATACTTAGTATTAGATTTGTTACATTCGCCTCACTGCTATTTCTAGACATTAGGACATTAGGTTTCTGCAGAGTTTGTTACTAGGCTATAAGATTACGTTTTACTACGGGTGTACAATTTAAGATGTATCGTGTACTTTGCGTTAGCCACGGCTATGATATACATTTGTTAAGTCCTATTTAAAAGCCTGTTTTACTTCTGCAGAATTATTTATCATGTCAATAAAATTACGCCCCCAAGGCTTGGTGTCTTCCTTCCCCTGATCAGAAAATGGCCCACTGCCTTTTGACGAAAGGCGGTGGAGTTTCTGACGGGGGAAGGAAGAGACAATTGCGCATCGCGTCCCGCAGGCGCGGTGCGGCCAGCCTGGGTGGCATAAAAGGCGCGGGAAGTCAGGTCCCGCTCTCACTCACTCTCCCGACCAGGTCCACGATTCACGTAGCGCCCACCCTCCTCCCCCTTTCTGCTGGCTGCCAGTTCTCACGGTTCTGACTACGTCAGTCGTTGTTCCTCACGTTTTCCTCCCGTTTCACTGGGGATGGGTGGGGGGGGGGGGGGGTGCAGCGCCCGTCCCCAAGTGTTCCGCTGTCCGCAGCTACTACTTTGACTTTACAGACATTCTACTAGTAAGCCCTACCTTGTCAGGTAATTCCTTCCTTGGCGGCTCGGCCTCTGGCCTGGGGTTATTTTCTTCTCCAATTACATATCAGGCTTCCCCAGTCACTATGTTTTCTGCCGCCTGATTATTCTCCAGCTAGGGTTTCCCTTATGTTATGTTGTTCACTTTGGTGTCCTGTTATACTTAGTATTAGATTTGTTACATTCGCCTCACTGCTATTTCTAGACATTAGGACATTAGGTTTCTGCTGAGTTTGTTACTAGGCTATAAGATTACGTTTTACTACGGGTGTACAATTTAAGATGTATCGTGTACTTTGCGTTAGCCACGGCTATGATATACATTTGTTAAGTCCTATTTAAAAGCCTGTTTTACTTCTGCAGAATTATTTATCATGTCAATAAAATTACGCCCCCAAGGCTTGGTGTCTTCCTTCCCCTGATCAGAAACTAGAAATAAGGAAATAAGTAATGTACCACATCAAATTGTTTGTATGTGTGATAATGGTATGATAGACAGTATACTTAGGAGCTACAAAAATTTTGCCCCAAGAGTGTAACAATTGTATGCTGTACTTACTATATTAACCTGCAATGTTAAATGGGATTCTTGTAATGTTAATTGTCTATTTGTACTTACTGAATTTGTGCGCCCCTTGAGGGACTTGAAGTAGAGGGGGTAGAAATAGCCTAAGTTACTCTATCCCTTTGAGATGTATTTTTTTCTTGTCTCAATAAACATACTTGAACTTGAACTATAAATATTTTTGGCTTCCTGACCATAAAGTTACCGCCGCAGTCGAGGGTAAGAGACCGGATGTACCCCATATACAAGCCGCACTAGCTATTCATAAAAGCTGACAACTTACCCAGATAAACATTACTTCCTAATTATATATATATATATGCAAATAATACAATTAAAATGTTTAAAACATGATTATATATATGTATCATGTGGACAGTTTTTAATGTAATTTTTTCTCCTGATATTCGGGTTCTTTATTATGCTTCATCTTGAGGCAAAGCCCAATACCTTACGCCATATTGATGCTCTGTCCACAGATCATTCTCTCTCTCTCTCTCTCTCAAATCATATACATTGATGGTTTCCTACACCGCCACACGGGTGCAGCTGCAAGTGCAGTTGCCTCTACCCATCAGACAGAACTATTTGCCTTGCTTGTTACACTAAAATGTGTACAAGTGTGTGTGTCTATGTATGTATTAACACGATATACTGAACGGGGTGAGAATAGCTTGAGCTACCTCATCCATTTGTGTGTATTTTACCTCAATAAACTTATTTCAATTTCAATTTCAATTCAAGTCTCCAAACTTGATGCATTAATTGTAAGTGATTTTCTACCATCCTGCATTAATTGTAAGTGATTTCTATCATGCTTAATTGCGCGCAACTCTTTAAGACACAATTGTAACATAACCGTGTCTGAAGCTAGACAGAAAACACAACATTATTAGTGATGGTAACATAAGCCATTTCATGTGAATTCCATCTTCGTTGACCTCCGAAACTTGAGGAATGGTCCAGAAAATAGCTACTAAAGTTTAAGTCAAGTGTGAAGATACTTTAGTTGATACTTAGATACTTCCAATAAGTGTAAACATAAGTGCTGACGATGCTACCTTCCTCTATTCAGACCCCAACCCAAACGCACTATATAATAATGAAAATAATAGATTTAAAAAGTCCACTCATGGATGTAAACTAACAAACTCATATCAAACATAAAAAAGACCAACTACTATTTTTGTTCGAAAGTAAATCCTGAAACCAAATTCAACTTCAGATACACAATGTTAACATTAGCAATAATGATTATGGAAAGTTCCTTGACCTATACATAGACAAGAGACTGAACTTCAGCATCCACATACAACACATATGTGGGTGTATACACACACACACACACACACACACACACACACACACACACACACACACACACACACACACACACACACACACACACACACACACACACACACACACACACGCGCGCACACACACACACACACGCGCGCGCACACACACACACACACACACGCACACACGCGCACACACACACACGCACACACACGCACACACACACACACACACACGCACACACTACATTAGGCAGTGATGTGGTGGAGGCTGACTCCATACACAGTTTCAAGTGTAGATATGACAGAGCCCGATAGGCTCAGGAATCTGTACACCTGTTGATTGACGGTTGAGAGGCGGGACCAAAGAGCCAGAGCTCAACCCCCGCAAACACAACTAGGTGAGTACAACTAGGTGAGTACACACACACACACCAGGAAGACATTTACAGAGAGTAGGGAATTAATTAGGTATCTGGTAGCTAGTTAAGTGGTTTGGGATTTATATCTTGAGGTACTGTATACAATGTTCACAACATAGCAATGTATAATCATTTCATTGTATACAACACATTTTGGTGAAATCCCACGGTATTCCTAGACCAGAATCATAAACATCTCTGACTTCCCACAGCAAGGCGCCGGGCACCGCGGGCTCCAGGCATGATGATTTATGTTTATTTCTCAGAGCAGTAAACAGCCTGCGGCAAAGCTACCCATATGTGTAGAGCTCAGTACTACAGATGAAGAACAACAACGTATCCCTCCTGTATCCCTCGGTGTGAGGGATACAGGCAGGATCCCATTTATATTATGTGGAGCGGCAATCTCAAGGAAGGGGATAAATCATGGACACCTAACCATTTTGTTCCATTAATGTCCTTGCCTCCACTGGGTCACATATCCATAAACAGTACCCAGTTACTAAGCACTATTACATCCACACCTCTAAGTTTGTGTCAATCACCATTATCTGTACCCCCTATGTATACATCAACTCCAGTCGGAAAGGATTTTACTACTTTTGTGTCCAAAATACAGTATGACTTTAAGGAGACACACACTTTGTTAAAAAAACCTCAATTGTCGACTGATAACGATAGCGAAAGCTCTGGCAAGCTTCGCAATGGAAAATTTTTAGCTGTAGAAGAAGTCTATTGGCATTTGCGAGAGAACAAGGTGTTTAAAAGTGTCCCAAATGGGCCTAAAGAAGATACATTTTATGTGGTTGACAATTCACATAATCTTACTAAGGGCGCCAAAACACGGTCGACCTTTCCAGACGACTGTGGAGTGTGGAACAGTGCCAGAGGTACTACCGTGAACTCCTTATTCATATGGGATAATAATAATCGTTTGAGGATAATATATTTGAGAAATGAGATATTTTGTAAAAGAGTATTATCAAAAGGGAAAACGCAGTGGGTTCCCTTAGAACCTCAGCCCTCCCCAGATACTCTCATCACAATGCACCGTTATTACACAGTCCTCAAAGGGCAGGAAAGCTTTAAGAAAAGAGTAACTGTTATTAAAGAGCTGGAGTCTGTAGCTATTGTAGAATACTGTGGCAAGCAAACAGGAGACACGATGCATGGAAATTCACAAAACAACATTCCATATGTTCGGACCAGGCCTGAAGTTTTAGAAAATATAGGCAAGATGGTTAAGATCCAACCTCCACGAGAGGTTTATCAAAATCTGCTTATGGAAGAATCATGTTTAGCCCCAAGAGACTTCCAACAGGTAAGGAGTAAAAAATATCATGACAAGATAAAGGAACGCAAACCTATTCATAGGCACAATGTTGCTGATGACGTTTTACATGTAATTAGCATGATTAATACCCATGATTATGTAAAGAAGATAATTATTAAGCCGAACAAAGTCCCCTGTGTGGTACTGTATTCCAAGGAACAACTTGAAGATCTCAAGCAACATTTGTGTGCTGCAGGAATGGAAAACCCTAATGTTATCGGTGTTGACAGGACTTTCAATCTTGGCCCTTGTTATTTAACAACACTTGTGTACAAGAACACTACTGTAGTAACAAAAGAAAAATCAAGCAACCCTATATTCCTCGGGCCCATGTATTTACACTGGGATGGTGAATACGAGACTTACTTATAATTTTTCTCCCACCTAAGAGGCAAACTCGATAACTGTATTAACAACTCGAATGTAATGATTGGTAGTGATCAGGAAATCGCGTTAAGAAAGGCACTTATGTGTTGTTTTCCGAAGGCAACATTGTTATTGTGTAGTAACCATCTGAAAGAAAATGTTCGCCACTATTTAACGGATAATATAGGATGCACGAACACCGATAGGATTCGTATCCAAAAGAAAATATTTGGTACAAATGGGTTAGTTAGAAGTGTTTGTGAGGATCAGTTTGAAAGGGGAATCAACAATCTCATATTTTACTTTTACAAATACCCAAAGTTCAAAGATTATTTTGATAGTCGTTTGAAATCTTCTTTATGGAATTATGTGTGTGTACCTCACGCAAAAGCCAAAATGGACACGTTATGGACTAATAACAATTGTGAGTCACTAAACCATATCCTGAAACTGACTATTGATTGGAAACCCCAAAAACTGCCAGAATTAATTGAAAAAATTTGCAATGTTTCAACGCTCCAAATGCTAGATCTGAGGAGAGCATTACACGGAGAAGGCAATTATATAATATCATCCAATTTAGATAAGTACCTGGTTCCTAAGGAAGTTTGGGACCAAAAAACTAAAGATGAAAAGAGAGATTACTTATGGTGCTTTATATCAAGAAAACCTTATAATGAAAATACTAAAATGTATGACAAAAACAAAATTTTTTCAATCCCAAAAACATTTGGAATTGCCAAAAAACCATATCAGCGTAAGCGCCCCCGAAATGAAAGAGCAGTTTAATGCTATATAATAAATGTGTTTTGGAAATAGTAGCTGACGATTTTGTGTTGATATTGCATATCTCTTACCTAATTTGTATTATGAAATATGACATGATAGTGCGTTACAGACTTCAGTTAGGAAATAATTGGACTTGTAATGTGATTACTGATCCATCTGTATCCCAGTCATTTTACTATGTTAATTTTATGTAATTTATTCTTAAGCTTAATAACATTATTTAAATGTGCTAAATTTCCATATATATATATATATATATATATATATATATATATATATATATATATATATATATATATATATATATATATATATATATATATATATATATATATATATATTATGTTTCCAAATTTCTGATGATATACAACATATTGTGGTTTATAATTAAGTTCTTAGTAATAGTGATCCTGCATCAAAATTAACAATGTTCAAATTCGGTTTTGTATGTTAAAATTAACTACATTTTTATGTTAATTTCTTTCTGTAAATAATGATGATAAAGTGCAATAAAGGTATGATTGAGACAATGTTAAATCGTTAAATCCTAAATATATCTTGAGTCTTATACTTGAAATATTAAATGAACATATAGTGTGTAGTGTAGTGTTTCAATTATTATTAAGAGGGAAGGGTTGGGGGTAATGGTTCATATGTCCACATTCGAATGCCCCTCTTCCCAGGACTGGGGGTGCGGGAGTGTACAATAAACTATACCCACCTCCGGCAGCAGCTTGTCGAAGGCGGAAGTGGAGTCTAGGCCGTTTGTCATGAAAATTATAGTGTGATGGCTCTTATTTTTATTATGGGTACATAATAAGATTATGCCTTTATTCTTAATTTATATTACAATGCTGGTAAAATACACTTCTTGATGAGTATGGAGTACAAATGAACTCATTGTGTACCCTATACTCACAGGATGAGTATAGGGTACACAATAAACTACCACTCACATCATGGGTATGGGTTGCACAAGAAACTATCGGAGAGCAGAGTATGGAAAGCAAAGTAAACAAAGATTCACACGATGAGAAAGGGTTCCACAATGTCCTATGACTCACAGGATGAGTATGAGGTGCATAATAAATTACCATTCATAGGATGAGTATGGGTTTCACAATAAACTAAAGGTAACAGGATGAGCATGGGTTGCACAAACTATTGGTAACAGGATGGGTATGGGTTGCACAATAAATTACTGTGCTAGGATGAGTGTGAGTAGGATATATATATAAACATATTGTGGTTTATAATTAAGTTCTTAATAGTGATCCTATCCTGCATCATAATTTACATTATATATATATATATATATATATATATATATATATATATATATATATATATATATATATATATATATATATATATATATATATATATGTATATATATATAATTAGGAAGTAATGTTTATTTGGATAAGTTGTCAGCTTATATGAACTAATAGCTAGTGTGGCTTGTATATGGGGTACATCCGGTGTCTTACCCTCGACGGTACCCTCCTTACCCTTATCCGCGGCGGTACCTTTATGGTCAGGAAGCCACGGATATTTACAATGGGGCTCGGTCAGTCAATATGATTCCTTTGACATCACTAAACTAACTCTTATGTATTCTGTTCTCGTATTGACAATTTGAATGACATCAAGAATATTTTGAATATCTTCTGATATAGATGGTGCTGTAGTTGATTGTTGTTCATGACAAGTCCAATGGGTCATTAGCATCGCTCAGATTAGTGGGAAGAAATTCTTGCTGCAAGAATGTGTGTTCTCAGAGCTAACTAGGGTAACTAAAATACTTATTTCCTAAATAAATACTTTAATTGTAAATATTTGAAAATATATGGTATGTATCAGAATTTCTGACGATATAAAACATATTGTGGTTTATAATTAAGTTCTTAATAGTGATCCTATCCTGCATCATAATTTACATAATATCTACTTCTGTTTTGTGTATTAAAATGACTACTTTTTATGTTAATTTCTTTCTGTAAATGATGATGATGATGATAAAGTTCAGTAAATGTAAGTAAGAACATAAGAATGAAGGTAACTGCAAAAGACTTATTGGCCCATACGAGGCAGCTCCTCGTATGGAGCTGCCTTTGATAAGTAATTACCAAAGAAGGCACCAAGCCGGGAAGGCTGTGTAGCACAATCAAATAAGTCAACTGCTCCTGAAGAGGACGGTATTACTTACAGTTTACTGAGATTAGTCTCACAAGTACCAGGTAATCCACTTTTAGTGTTGTACAGAATGAGTTTAAGTGAAGGAGTATTACCTGATGATTGGACAGTGTCATTGTTCCCATCCCCAAAGCACACTCAGATAATTATAGACCCATATCTCTAACATAATTTTGTCTATTAGCACAGTTTTCGGCGTGAATGCATTTTGGTTCTACAAGGTAGCCAACTCCATCAAAATATTAAATGTGTACTCAACTCAATTAACGATTAATCAACCAATTACTCCATGGGATAACTTGGATCTAGCAGTTGATTTTGTAAATGCACCCAAGAAAGATAATGTACACTCTACATTATTAAAACAGTTAACACTGTGAAGCATCACTGAAAGTACTCAGAGTATGGGTAACGATGTGTATCAGTGCTATACCGACGGTTCTGTAGAAGAAGGTGGACGATGTACCGGATGTGCATGTAATATATTTGAACAATCTTCTCTCTTACATACATGAATGAAGCGCTATGCTAAACTGTGTAATTACTATTTGAGTACTGGAACACTTGATGATATATTGAACTTGTACCCTAGATTGACGATGTAACGTATCAATTATACAATGAATGTATGTGATGTAACTCTATAACCTGAGCTTGTGAAAGCACCTTAATCACCTTCAGTGATTAAGTGCTTAATTGCACACTAGTTTCTCTATCAGTTATCTCACCTTGTCAGAGTAAAAGAGACAAATATATGTGTATGTATGTGTTCAGAATTCAATTTCACCTTTGTAAATGCGCGTTAATGACACTATGTAAAAGACACATCGAACACTTTATGTAGGGCATACGTAAATCTGTGTATTTATGTATTTACGTATGTAGCTATGTAGCTTAGCCTAGCATTTTAAAAACACTACAATCACCTTATGTGGTTGATTGTTCAATAAATCCCTGAACTATATGTTTAACAAATCTCTAACCCTATCAATGGAGTTAGTTTAGTTCTTATATTATGCACCCTATACCCATCTTGTGGGCGGTAGTGGAAAGGGTTAGAGTCCATGGCGGACTGAAGAAAATGTATATATGATGGTTAGCATTGTTAATGTGTGGCCACGTCTGTGGTAGAAAATAATACAAAAAAATCAAATAAAGGTATTATTGAAACTTTATACGAAAACATTAAATCCTAAATATATCTTTAATATTATACTTGAAATATGGTATACTTTGCTCTCTCCATCGTACTTCTGCACCTGCTGGCAAGTGGTTCGGTGCAGTGTGCAGGTGATGTTCATTACTGGGTGAGCTGGCAAGTGGTGCTCACCTGCCAGCTCACCCAACGAAAATTTGGTTTTTAATACACTTACACATTTATTGGGTCTTTCCTTCACCTTCATTCAAGCACTAGGGTATTACAGTAAGTGTTTTAATTATAATATTTATTAACGTTATTATTTTTAATTTTTATTATTATTAGTATTATTATTAACAGGAGAGGATCGAGTGTGTGTGTGTGTGTGTGGGGGGGGGGGGAATAATGGTACACATGTCCACATCCCAATGCCCGCCCTTCCAGGACTGGGGGTGCGGGGGTGTACAATAAACTATACCCACATCCGGCGGCAGCTTGTCGAAGGCGGAAGTGTAGCCTAGACAATTTGTCATGATAATTAGTGATGACTCTTATTTTGATTATGGGTCTGTAATCCAGTTAAGCTTTTATTCTTAATTTATATTACAATGCTGGTAAAATACACTTCTTGATGATGAGTATGGAGTACAAATGAACTCATTGTGTACCCAAGTTCAAGTATGTTTATTGAGATAAGCAATAAATAAATCTCAAAGGGATAGAGTAGCTTAGGCTATTTCAACCCCCCTCTAATTCAAGTCCCTCAAGGGGCGCACAAATACTGTGACTACAAATAGACAAATAACATTACAAGAATCCAAACAAGAATTGTGAACCCTATACTCACAGGATGAATATAGGGTACACAATAAACTACTACTCACATCATGGGTATGGGTTGCACAAGAAACTATCGCGCAGAGGATGAATATGGAGAGCAAAGTAAACAAAGATTCACACGATGAGAAAGGGTTGCGCAATGTCCTATGACTCACAGAATGAGTATTAGCTGCACAATAAACTACAGGTCACAGGATAAGTATGGGTTGCACAATAAATTACAGGTCACAGGATGGGTATGGGCTGCACAAACTACCGGTAACAGGATGAGTATGGGATGCACAATAAATTACGGGTCACAGGATGAGTATGGGTTGCACAAACTACTGGTAACAAGATGAGTATGGGATGCACAATAAATTACCGCACAGAGGATGAGTATAGGGTGCACAAACTGGTTGGGTAAATGGAAATGGTTGGGTACATTTCCTTTCACCTAATGCGACTATTCATGTTCACTATTCAGCCTCCAGATCTTTAGCCCCTGCTATTGCTTTGCTCTTCAACAAGTCACTTGAACTCCAAACCTTTCCAGATATTCTAAAAAAAGCGAGAGTAACGCCTGTCCACAAATGTGGTGACCCCACAGATGTTAACAACTACAGACCTATATCAATCCTGCCAAACTTGTCAAAAATTTTTGAAAAACTTATATACAAGCAGCTTTACTCATATCTAGCCAAACTCAATATACTTAGCCCTTGCCAATATGGCTTCAGACCCAAAAAAAGCACTAACGATGCACTTATTAGTATGCTTAACTCGATTCATACAGCTCTTGATAAAAAGGAGTTCCCTGTTGGGTTATTTGTGGACCTGCGTAAAGCTTTTGATACTGTCAACCACCATAACCTTCTTCTTAAATTACATCATTATGGAGTCAGAGGACACTCCCTACAATACCTCGAGTCCTACCTTACTGACAGGCTCCAATATGTTTCTGTGAATAATACAATTTCTCCCACCCTACCCATCAACATTGGTGTTCCTCAGGGCAGCATACTTGGCCCTCTCCTCTTTCTCATCTACATTAATGACCTTCCAAATGCCTCCCAACACCTCAAACCAATTCTATTTGCTGACGACACAACCTTCATTTACTCCAGTCCTGACCCTCTTGCTCTAAATGCCACAGTAAATACTGAGCTAAATAAAGTCCATCTTTGGCTAACTGCCAACAAACTCACCCTTAACATTGACAAAACCTTCTATATTCTGTTTGGCAATAAATCCTCTAGTCTTATAAATCTCAAAATAAACAATACCCAAATTTGTAACAAATTAGATGGCAAATTCCTTGGCATTCTCATTGACCACAAGCTGAATTTCCAGGGACACATTCTAAATATATCTAAAAAAGTTTCAAAAACTGTGGGCATTCTTTCTAAGATCAGATATTATGTACCACGCCCTGCCCTGGTGACTCTCTATTACTCCCTTATCTATCCTTATCTCAACTATGGTATTTGTGCTTGGGGTTCTACTACCCAAAATCACTTACGTCCTCTAATTACCCAACACAAAGCCGCTATTAGAACAATATCCAACTCTGGCCCCAGACATCACTCGGTACCCCTACTCAAATCTCTTAATATGTTAGATATTAAGTCACTGCACATTCTCTCATGTGTATTATACATATATAAAACGCTAAACTATAATGCCAATCCTGATCTTAAAAGCTTCATAGTAGGTTGTAACAGAACCCATGAGCACCACACCAGAAATAAATACAGTTTTGATATTCCTAGAGTACGTCTTAATCAAACTAGAAATGCTCTGCAAATCAAGGGGCCCAGAATGTGGAATGACCTTCCCAACCATGTTAAAGACTGTACCTCTCTCAACCAGTTTAAGATAAAAACTAAACACTACCTAATAAATTCCCTGTAATCTACCTCACTCCTCTATTGTCAACCCATGTCTGTTATTTTTTTTTTTTTTTTTTTTTTAATCAACACTGTTTGTCAACCTATTGTATTTGTGCTGCTTTTTCAGTCATGTTTCCCCCTTTTTTTTTATCTTTATTTGTATTTGTTCTCAACATCTTTTATTCTTTATGCTCAATTAGTATTAAGTTCTAGATATTAATGTTTTCTTGCCCGAAACGCATTGCGTAATAGTGGCTTTAGGCATTGTATGTACTAGCTCTATCTATATATCAATCCATTAATGTAACATCACTTGTATGTATATACCTTACCTGAATAAACATCTGAATCTGAATGTGTCCAGACACCGGCGATTGTGTGGTATTAGCTATTTATTTAACCATAACTTTACATTCATTTAATATTTATATTAAGATATGTTTTCCTTGAAATGTAGTTACATTATCGTCTACATGGCTTTATTCTGACATAAAGACCTATGGCGTTACTTTGCATATATGCAAAGTAATTATAAAATTGATTGGCTTGTGTGGAGGCCTTCACACTCCCTGAGCGAGCCATCAAGTAACTATAAAAAGGCATATATCTTAACTTTCAATTCAGTTATATTTATGCCAAAGTATTAACATGCAGCTTATATTTATGTCTTTATGATGACATAGAAAACTTCGTTTATTACAATATCTAGATTAAATTAACATTGATCTTCGGAAGGTCATAGTTCCCATATCGGTAAGGAGAGCGTCGGCCATGAAGCCTTGTTTAAAGTATGAATATTTTTCCTCTCTAATAAGGTATAATCTCTGTGATGGATTCACAAAAACTATTTTATATCTGCCTTTCTGATAACATATACAAATATAATCTTTATTTGTGAATATTTGTTAATTAAGCAATATATCAGAGGGCGTGTAGGGTTCGGTGTTCAATGAACGAAAAGGACTGGATCACTGTGTACAGGAGGCTGATATGGCAGCAAACACTCTCCTGGCGACCATATTTCTTGGATAAGTCGCTCCACACAATTGTCGCTTGGACCGTCGACTTCCTATGGCGTCACCTCTCACATATTTACGTCTCATTTCGTTATGAAATTAGATTATTTCAGAGAAAAAATAGGTTTGATCATGTTCTACGTGTAGCACCAACATTATAGTAAGTAAATATACCATATTTCTTCATTACTTACGTAATGCTAATACGTTTTGGGTAGTTTTGGCCTGATTTGGGTGATTGGGGTAATTCTATGGACCGCTTAGGAACCTTCGTAGCAAACCCACTTACGAAGAAATACACAGAGCTTCCTGAATCTAGGTCCAGGTCTCCAGGAGTGCAGAGTTCCCGCAAGATCCTCACTCCCGAAATTGCCCTCATTTGTTTCTTACAACCTCAGGTCCAGTAACTCTTGCATTATATACATCAAACAACCCTCCCCCATCAACTTCTGCCAGAAAAACAAACTGCCGGTCAACAGTATCATGGAGTGAGGATCTATGTGGGCAACTCTGTTCTCAATGTATTTAATCTATATGCTCCAGCAGGAAAGTTAAATTATATTGATCTTTCGGCCTGCGCTCAAGCAGAGCCCACCATCATTCTTGGTGACTACAATGCTAGACACAAGGACATTGGTGGCTCTCGCTTCAGTAACGGTAACGGGAATCAACTGCTGTCGCTACTAAATAGTCACCAAGATGTGCAGATTGTGGGCGACCTTGAACCCACGCATATTTGTGGAGGCATTCTAGACCTCTGTGTTGGTTTCAACGTCTCTCACGTCTGGTGCACATCATCTATTGTAACAGATTTGTTGTCAGATCATCACCCTAGATTGACTACTCTATGTATAGGAAATACCATCCTGCCCGGTGGGACTTTCAAACGCAAACGGCTCAGTGTTCCTCCTGCTCGACGTCAAGACTTTGTTGCTCATGTGTCAGAGTGGTACAGCACTTATGATCCCTCCACAGTCCAGACATTTAACGACGGTCTAGTACAGAGCATTCAGATGTTTGCTGACCCTTTAGGTCGGCCCCCTGCACCATCCAATAGTCGCAACGATATGAAAGGTAATAAACGCCATGCCTATTACAATGACCCCAAACTGCGTACTTTGAAACGCACTGCCAGACGAGTTGGGCTTGCATATAGGGAAACACGTACGCCAGCAATGCTCAAGCTCTTTCAGAAAGCCCTAGCCAAGTCGAGGGAGCGCATGACAGAGCTCAGGCAAGATAACTGGGAAACTTTTGTTAACAGTCTCAACTCTCCCACCCCCCTCAGCCAGGCATGGAAGGATATTAAAAGAATTAAAGGCGATAAGATCGGCCAAGTAGCACACCCTCACCCTCTACACAGAGCAAACGAGTTAGTCGATGCTTGGGCAACCACCTCTAGCTTCAATAATCTTCCCCCAGACATACAGTTCAGATTAAATGCTGGTTACGGAGATCGAGAAAGGCTCGTTGACTTCATGCTCCACAAGGAAGATGAATGCAACGTGCCATTTACTGAGTTTGAATTACTCGCGGCCCTAAACAAAGGCAAAGCCACATCCCCCGGTGAAGATGGTATCACTTATGACATATTGCGTCTGCTCCCTTTAGTACCAGGGAATCCCCTGCTTGAGCTGTATAATATGAGCTATGTTACTGGGGAGCTTCCTAACTCTTGGACCAACAGTATAATCATTCCAATTCCCAAGCCAAATCAAGAGAATGCTTTCCGCCCAATTTCCCTTACTAGCTGCATTTGCAAAACATTCGAGAGAATGGTCCTAAACCGTCTCCTCCATAGAATAAGAGCCATGCTATCCCCCCAGATATATGGCTTCATGCATGGAAGGAGTGTGCATCATTGCATCACCACCTTTCTTACCCTGCACACTGAAAAGTCATATACCACCTTCCTAGATCTTAAGTCTGCCTTTGATATTGCAAATAGACATGTTATCTTGAGTGAGCTTGCAAGAATGAATATTGGTGGTCGGCTTCTTTGTTGGATCAGGGGTTACTTATCCAACAGGAAGTCATCTGTATTTTTCCAGGGGCATAGAAGTGTAACAAGAGACTTTGAACTAGGCACCCCGCAGGGTGGTGTCCTCAGTCCTACCTTATTTAATATCTTAATAAACACGCTGTTAAACTCTATACCGAGCAAACCCAACGTCCACATCATTAGCTATGCTGATGATATAATGATACACACCGCTGGGTATGCTAACACGCAGAACACTCTTAACTCTGTATTAGACTCATGTCAGGACCTAGGTTTAATTATCTCAGCAGAGAAAACAAAGATACTAAATCGGCGCCCACCCAGGCAGGGAGGAGCTGTTCGCAAGATGCAACTGTCTGATGGCTCCCAGCTTGACTATGTAAACAGATTCAAATACCTTGGCCTTGAGGTGCCACTGTATGGTCCTGTTGTATTCAGACTCTGTCGTCAGTTTAAAGAAAGGCTCCGAGCTCTCAAGGCTGTTGCAGGTTATCACTCAGGCTATGGTGCCAATGTCAGAATTGTCAAAATGATGTACTTTGCATACATCAGATCTTTAGTGGATTATGCTGCACCTCTGCTTGTTTTGATGCCTGAAAGAAAGCTTGGAGGGCTTGAAAAATTGCAGAACGAAGCCTTGAGGATAATCCTTGGGTGCCCTCGTACCACAAAGATACTTAATATGAGAAAGGAACTTAATATTCTGAGCGTTGTTGATCGTGTTACTGAAATTAACTGTCAAATTGGTATAAAAATGCTTAGGCTAACTCATCTTAATCCTTGCACAGAAGCCCTCCAGAATTTCTTTATTGAAGATCAGCATTGTTCCAAATGGATAACAAAAACTGGAACTCAACTCAGAATGTATGGGGTTCATGATTTGTACCAAGAGAAACAACAACGGCACTTTCCTGCACCGTGGGAGGTTACACCCTTTCCAGTTTTAATCCCTCCCTTTCCACCCAAGAAGCAAATTAGAGATCAGCCCAAGCTTCGTCTTGAGGCAAAGCTCAACGCCTTAAGCCATATTGATGCTCTGTCCACAGAGCATTCTCTCTCTCAAATTATATACACTGATGGTTCCCTACACCGCACCACGGGTGCAGCTGGAAGTGCAGTTGTCCTGACAATGGGCGATGGCCTATACTTTGAGTGGGGAGTCCGTATAAACAACTGGGCCTCTACCCTTCAGACTGAACTATTTGCCTTGATCCTTGCACTGAAATGTGTAAAAGTCTCAAAACTTGATACATTAATTGTAAGTGACTCCTTATCATCCTTAAATGCTCTCAACTCTTTAAGACATAACTGTAACATGCTCGTGTCCGAAGCTAGACACAAATACAACAAAATTATTAAGGATGGTAACAGTCCATTTCATGTGGTCTCCATCTCATGTTGGCCTCCGAATGCATGATAGAGCTGATAAGTTAGCCAAAGAATCTGCCTTTAAAGGAGCCGTTGAGTGTAACCTTGGATTGTCAATGAGCAATCTGAGAGCAGCAGTACACCGAGAACTTCAACAAGATCTTGTAGATCTGAGGCAAAGTGAAATTGACACCAGTAATTCCATCTATCATCATACTATCATGCAAGAGGAGCCACACATCTATGGATCATCCAATAAAATCAGCAGACTTCTAGATGTTACTACTGCTCGGCTTAGACTCGGTTACAAGTATCTCTGGGAATTCTCATTATCTGCTGATGTAGACCTGACCAAATGTAAACTGTGTCAACAAAATTATTCGCACACCCTCCGTCACTATGTGATGGAGTGCGAAAAGATACGTGAATTTAGAGATAATTCTATAACCAATGTTCCAGCGATGTGTCAATATTTCATTCAAAATGATCTGCTACCAGAAATTTTAGCCAAATATCCCCAGTTTGCTAACTGTAGGTAGTAACTAAGTGATTGTAACCTATCCACCGCTGCCCACTGGATGGGGGGCGGTGTGCAGGACAAACATAAATTTTGACACTAGCTATGTCCACATATGTCAGTTGCTTAATTTAGAACCTGTACTTGAGGTCGATCTCGAACCCATTGTTGATGTGATGACTTATATTGAATTTTGTAACTAGCTCATCAAGATTGTAACTTGCTTAGCTAAATGAATTGTGGGGTTCAGTCCCTGAGCCCATTATGTGCCTCTGTAACCCTTTCCACTACCGCCCACAAGATGGGTATGGGGTGCATAATAAATGAACTAAACTAAACTAAACGAAGTATAGATATGTTAACAAAAAGTCGAAATTGTACTTTGGCTGCTGTGGGGTTCATAAGTTCGCGCGTGACGTCATCAATCCTTGGTCGCCCTTGGCGTATGACCCCGGGGCCACTAGCACGCCTGACTCAAAACGCGCCAGTTGCCACGAATATATTTTTGTTAATTTTTTGCGCACAGTTCCAAATACATTTAATTTGTTTTCGTGCCACTCCTATGTATAATGAACACGTACACTATATTATGGCAGTAGAACATCTGTACTGTCCGAAGACGCTGTGTTACGTGCATGACACGTGTGTACACATATGTTGCACATATTTCCCATGCATCATGCTAATTAATGTATGTATACAATCTACACACTATACACTATCACACACTATATACATTCACCATCAACACACTCAGAACTCCACGAGTGTCAGCTGCCACACCCAGCCAATCTCCCTCTTCCAACTTACTTACTCGCCAACATTGCTCCTCCCACCATACTGTTATTGTGTTTATTACTCTATATATGCATGTTATGTATACCTATCTACATGTTTTATTCACCAAAACTATGCAAGTAAGCTGGTATTGTGTCCAAACTTTACAATGGCCACCATATACTACATGAGAAATCACACAGCAGCAAGCAGACGACGCTTCGATTACGTCACCTCCCTCACCAAAATAGCTCCTCCCAACATACTCCTGTTGCTGTTATTACAGTATAGACACACATTGTATATACCCATGTACAAATGTGTTCACCATAGTGAACCACTAAGCTAGTATGATGAGCAAAACAAGAGTGGCTGCCCCACACACAGTGAGGCTACCTCGATTCTCTCCCTCCTTCACCACAATTCCTCTTCCCTCAATACTACGCACAGTGCTAATTATCACCACAATCCTGCTGTTATCACAATACTGGTCACTAAATCTTGTAAATGAATAATTCAGGCCGAGGAAACCCTCTCAGCTCAAAGTGACCTCCTTCAAAAGCTGGAAAAACAGATCAATCTCCTTCAGATTCACCAGGCGGCTTCCGAAGATGACCATGAGCAACAACAACTTCATGACTCCCTTATAATTAGCTCTACTGATCTACCTGATGAACAACAAGGTGAGAATTGCTGTAACATAGCCCACACCCTAATTAACTCAAAGATCAAAGTTAATGTTGATATCAAATCAGCTATCAGGATAGATAAAAACAGTTCCCGTAGCAGTAGGAGAATGCTTATCAAACTTGCAAATCCCTCTGTTAAGTTTGACCTCATACAATCAGCTGCTAAGCATAAAACCAACCTCTATATAAATGAGTGTCTTACAAAGCAGCGTGGATCCCTCCTCTTCAGGCTGCGTCAAATTCGCAAAATAAACCCTGGTCTTATCAAGCAGTGCTACACTAGGAATGGAACGATCATTGCAAAGAAGGAAAGTGCAGGAAAAAGATATGAAATAAAGTGTGATCAACAACTACTGGCCTTCTTTAGTGATTGTGGTATATCTGAAAACCTAAACCCGACCAATGCCAGTACTTAAAATAACTCTTTCAGTGCCTGAGCCTAACCTAACTTTGTCTAAGGTGCTGTCTCTGCCTTACCATTTACCTAATGTTCTCTCATTCATATAATTTCCTAAATAATCCGTCAGAGTCTCCATGCACTTATGCAAGCATCTACCTCAGTATCATTGTAAAATTTTACTCTTAAATCTAATCTTACCCTATTCTTTTTAAATTTTAAATTTAATTGTATTGATTTATGTCATTTATTGAAATTAATTATTGATCTCATTTTGTTCTCTTAATTAAGTTCATACTAATTATAGGTTAAAAACTAAGCTAAATAAAATTTATTATCTTTAAGATTATTTTACTTTACAATTATCATTTGTCAAATTTTTTATATATTCATCTTGACAGTCTCTACTGATTTTTTGTTCTCTCCACCAAACTTGTGTATCCTCCATGGCTATCTAGTGACCTTTATTCTACTTCTAATTGTTTCAATTCTTTTGTTTACTTGCATTTATTGTTGTGTTTTGCTATAATTATTCTCTAATTTTAGTAGACTTAGTACTTTGTAAGCTTTTATTGTATTGTTATATTATTGTATTGTTGTGTTTTGCTATAATTACTTTCTATTTACAGCAGATTTAGTATTTAACTGTTCCTGTAATCGCTTATCTTATTGTATCGTGACATTATTTTATCTATATGCTTACTGATATTGATCCTGATCGAAATCTTCTGTCCCATATCCACACAAATCAGCACATTGATCATCATTATTGCAGGTATTACACAGTAAATCTTGCAAAAAACAAACTCCTAAATAGCACCTGCTTATCAGTTTACAACCAAGATGTTAGGTCACTTGGTAAACATTTTGATGATATAAATGCACTACTTACAGCACTAAGTACTAAATTATCATTCATCATTTTAACGGAAACTTGGCTAAGTAATGACTATACCCAACTCTACAATTTAGTTGGTTATAAAGCCATTCATAACTGCAGGCCTAATAAAAAAGGTGGTGGCACAGCAATATATTACAAAGATACCTTCATTTGCAATAGTGTTATTAGTGATAGAGACGACTATTGTGAATATACCTTTGCCAAGTTCTCCAGTAAATCCCTTAAATCCTCCCTGACTATCGGTGCTATCTATAGATTTCCTAATACCAACATAGCTTCATTCTCAGACAACGTAAGGAATCTTATCATAAATAACAATCTCAACAAAAATCACATCATTCTAGGAGGTGATTTCAATATTGACCTGGGTCTTCAAAACAACCCTCAAGTTGACTATTTCCGTAACAGCATGCACTTCTGTATGCTAATCCCCACAATCACCAAGCCCACCCGAGTCACTCAAACATCTGCCACTACCTTGGATCACCTATGGACTAATACAACAGCTCCCTTTACATCTGGGGTAATTTATGACAGAACAACTGACCACTATCCTACTTTCCTCATAGCAAACATGGACACAACACCACCAGAAACCAAGAAACTCTCATTCAGGCTACACAGTGAATCAGCTTTAGGCAATCTCTCTAATGCATTTCACAATATTAACTGGGAATCTGAATTTAATAATACACAGGATATAAACTCATTAACTAACCTCTTTCTCTCCAAAACTCTAAGCCTCTACAACACTCACTGTCCCCTCCTTTCCAAACAAGTAACTGATAAAAGAAAAAATAACCCGTGGCTCACAAGTGGCATAATTAAATCAATCAACAAAAAACATGAATATGAAAAGAAATTTTGGAGTGGCCTAGTTACAAAGGAAGTAGTTAAAAGGTACTCATCAGTGCTTACCAGTATCATAAGAAAAGCTAAACTTTCATATTATGAGTCTAGATTCAAAGTAGCAAAAGGCAACATGAAAAGCACATGGAATACCATCTCTAATATCCTAGGAACTAAACAACACTCCCACAACCAGATAACACTCTCTAAGGATGGCCTTACACCATCATCTGACCTAGAAATGGCGAATGAATTTAATAGCTTCTTTTCATCGATTGGTGCTAACCTTGCAAGTAAAATCCCACAGACTCAGACACATATCTCTCAGGCAGCTATCCAAACTCTCTTCTCCTTTCACCAGTCAGCCCGACAGATGTTGTGTCCATCATACACTCACTAAAAACCAAAGCTGGGAACATCAGTGAAATCCCATCCATTGTATACAAGAGCGCCTCCCATGCCCTTGCGCCACCTATAGCTCTGCTGTTCAACAAATCCCTTGAGTGTCATACCTTCCCTGATATCCTTAAAAAAGCAAGAGTAACGCCAGTTCATAAAGGAGGTAATCCGGCAGACATAAACAACTATAGACCAATATCGAACCTACCCATACTATCAAAAATATTTGAACAAATAATCTACAAACAGCTCTACTCCTATCTCGTAAAATTCGACATTCTTAGCCCCTGTCAGTTTGGCTTCCGCTCCCAAAAGAGTACCAACGATGCAATTATTAGTCTCTTTGATATAATTTACTCAGCCCTTGACAAAAATGAGTTTCCGATTGGACTCTTCATTGACCTGAGAAAGGTCTTTGATACTGTTAATCACGATTACCTCTTATGTAAACTCCATCATTATGGAATCCGAGGCCATGCACTGGACTATATCCAATCCTATCTTAGTAATAGACACCAATGTGTAGCCATCAATAATATAACATCTCCCACTCTACCAATAACCGTTGGAGTGCCACAGGGCAGCATCTTGGGACCTCTTCTATTTCTTATATACATCAATGATCTGCCTAATGTCTCTAACATTCTGAAACCTATTTTGTTTGCTGATGATACTACCCTCATCTACTCCAACTCCAACCGACATACACTAAATAATGTTGTTAATAATGAACTAAAAAAAGTCCACTTATGGATGTCAACCAACAAACTAACACTTAACATAAAAAAGACCTACTACATCTTATTTGGAAGCAAATCTACAAATGCAATTCAGCTTCAGATAGACTATGTAAACATTAGCAATAAAAATGATGGAAAGTTTCTTGGCCTATTCCTAGACCAAAGACTCAACTTCAGTACCCACATACAACACATAACTAAGAAAGTCTCTTAAACAGTTGGTATACTCTCCAAAATCAGATATTATGTACCTAACTCTGCTCTCATCTCTCTATATTATGCACTAATCTATCCCTATCTCAACTATGGTATCTGTGCATGGGGTTCAACCACTGCAAACCACCTCAAGTCCATCATCACCCAGCAACAATCTGCTATCAGAATAATATCAAATTCTGCTTTCAGGCAACACTCAGCCCCCCCTTGTTTAACTCCCTAAATATGCTAAACATAATCTCACTCCATAAATTCTCTTGTGTCAACTACATTTACAAAACCCTGTTCTTAAATGCAAATCCTGCTCTGAAACTCTTCCTGGACAGATGTAATAGGACCCATTATCACCACACCAGAAATAAATATCTCTTTGATATCCCCAGAGTTAAACTTAATCTGTGTAAACACTCTATGCAAATAAAGGGACCCAGTTTATGGAACTCACTCCCTATTGAATTGAAAAGCTGTCAAACTTTTATACATCATTCAAAATCAATACTAAAAAGTACCTAATTTCATCTTCATAGTTTTTCACCTTTTGCCTTAAAATTGCACTGTATCTATTGCTACCCAATCTCCCAATCTTTATGTTCCCAATTTGAACATGTTTACCATTGTGATCATTGCTGTCTTCTTATATGTGCTGCCAATCTGCTGTATGGTGATTATTATTGTTTAACATCTTTATCATTGTGATTGTTACGACCCTGGGTTCCTCAAGTGGAAACTAGAGGTCAAAATTGAATTCAATAAGCTACGTTAGATTAGCAAGACGCAAGTCGATGTGTCTCTGTTCGTATCTTCCCTGCCAAACGTAGGACGAATCTTGTTGCTCACAAGCATTCAAACTCTTGAGCTTGTTGTGGATTAAGTATAACATTGTTATAAGATTAACTACCCTGAGAACGAGGAAAATAACAATATGTTGCATAGGGGAAGATTTTTAATGTGCTTAGCTGCACGATCAATTAGGCTCCTCCCGGCACCACCACAATGCAGGAGGCCTGAGCTGGTCGCTGGGAGCCTTCTTCTCTGGCTGGCGTTCGTGGTGTCGAGACCTACTCTGTGGCTGCACCCCTACTCTGTGGCTGCACCTATCCTCTTCTCCCTTCTCCTCTGACTTATTTCCCTTACCTTAAGTTCCTGTACCATTAAGTTAAGCACGGTGTGTTTTAAGTGTGCCTACTCTGGTAGTAATGATTGGTGAGACCTGGGGGGTAGTATTTGCCAGTGTTTTGTTTTGGTTTTATTCTCCACCAGTAACAACAACAAAACAATTATCAGGTACATGAAATATTATTAACAAGATCATAAACAAAAGAGCATCTGCTCCAAACATGCTACCTCCAACATCTGTAGTACTCAATCCCAACATTCCTCCCCTTTTAGATGTTCAGATTCAGATTCAGATGTTTATTCAGGTAAGGTATATACATACAAGTGATGTTACATTAATGGATTGATATATAGATAGAGCTAGTACATACAATGCCTAAAGCCACTATTACGCAATGCGTTTCGGGCAAGAAAAACATTAATATCTAGAACTTAATACTAATTGAGCATAAAGAATAAAAGATGTTGAGAACAAATACAAATAAAGATAAAAAAAAAGGGGGAACATGACTGAAAAAGCAGCACAAATACAATAGGTTGACAAACAGTGTTGATTAAAAAAAAAAAAAAAAAAAGAAAATAACAGACATGGGTTGACAATAGAGGAGTGAGGTAGATTACAGGGAATTTATTAGGTAGTGTTTAGTTTTTATCTTAAACTGGTTGAGAGAGGTACAGTCTTTAACATGGTTGGGAAGGTCATTCCACATTCTGGGCCCCTTGATTTGCAGAGCATTTCTAGTTTGATTAAGACGTACTCTAGGAATATCAAAACTGTATTTATTTCTGGTGTGGTGCTCATGGGTTCTGTTACAACCTTCTATGAAGCTTTTAAGATCAGGATTGGCATTATAGTTTAGCGTTTTATATATGTATAATACACATGAGAGAATGTGCAGTGACTTAATATCTAACATATTAAGAGATTTGAGTAGGGGTACCGAGTGATGTCTGGGGCCAGAGTTGGATATTGTTCTAATAGCGGCTTTGTGTTGGGTAATTAGAGGACGTAAGTGATTTTGGGTAGTAGAACCCCAAGCACAAATACCATAGTTGAGATAAGGATAGATAAGGGAGTAATAGAGAGTCACCAGGGCAGGGCGTGGTACATAATATCTGATCTTAGAAAGAATGCCAACAGTTTTTGAAACTTTTTTTGATATATTTAGAATGTGTCCCTGGAAATTCAGCTTGTGGTCAATGAGAATGCCAAGGAATTTGCCATCTAATTTGTTACAAATTTGGGTATTGTTTATTTTGAGATTTATAAGACTAGAGGATTTATTGCCAAACAGAATATAGAAGGTTTTGTCAATGTTAAGGGTGAGTTTGTTGGCAGTTAGCCAAAGATGGACTTTATTTAGCTCAGTATTTACTGTGGCATTTAGAGCAAGAGGGTCAGGACTGGAGTAAATGAAGGTTGTGTCGTCAGCAAATAGAATTGGTTTGAGGTGTTGGGAGGCATTTGGAAGGTCATTAATGTAGATGAGAAAGAGGAGAGGGCCAAGTATGCTGCCCTGAGGAACACCAATGTTGATGGGTAGGGTGGGAGAAATTGTATTATTCACAGAAACATATTGGAGCCTGTCAGTAAGGTAGGACTCGAGGTATTGTAGGGAGTGTCCTCTGACTCCATAATGATGTAATTTAAGAAGAAGGTTATGGTGGTTGACAGTATCAAAAGCTTTACGCAGGTCCACAAATAACCCAACAGGGAACTCCTTTTTATCAAGAGCTGTATGAATCGAGTTAAGCATACTAATAAGTGCATCGTTAGTGCTTTTTTTGGGTCTGAAGCCATATTGGCAAGGGCTAAGTATATTGAGTTTGGCTAGATATGAGTAAAGCTGCTTGTATATAAGTTTTTCAAAAATTTTTGACAAGTTTGGCAGGATTGATATAGGTCTGTAGTTGTTAACATCTGTGGGGTCACCACATTTGTGGACAGGCGTTACTCTCGCTTTTTTTAGAATATCTGGAAAGGTTTGGAGTTCAAGTGACTTGTTGAAGAGCAAAGCAATAGCAGGGGCTAAAGATCTGGAGGCTTTTTTGTAAATTAAAGTTGGTATCTCCTCAAGGGCACCAGACTTGGTTTTAAGGGAAAGGATTATCTCATTGACGTCAGTGGAGTTAATAGGCTTTAGGTACAGAGACTGTGGATAGTTACCTGTAAGATAGTCCTTAATATCAGTACTGGAAGATGGAATATCATTTGCAAGGGATGAACCAATGGAAGAGAAGAACCTATTGAACTCAAAAGCAGAATCAGAGGCTGAAAGCTGACCATCGTTATTAGACAGGAGAGTCGGTTTGTTATTTAAAGATTTCTTTGATCCCAATATTTGTGAAATTGTGCTCCAAGTTTGTTTAATGTTGCTCTTTATTTGAGTAAATTTATCTTCGTAGTAATTAGTTTTGGCTCGTCTAATTATCTTAGATAGCAATAATGAGTAATTCTTTGAGAATTCTTTGGAGACAATTCCTAACCTATACTTCTTCTCAAGGTCGTGTTTTTTGTTAATGGATTTCAGTATTCCCTTTGTAAGCCAAGGATTGTTAAGCCTTTTGCTTGTGACTTGTTTTGTAAGCCTAGGACAATGGGTGTTATAAAGGCTAAGAGTTGTTTGTAGAAAAGATTGCACTGCTAGGTTGATGTCCCCTATGTTACCTAACTCGGACTCCCAGTTGACATTATCAGCAGCAGTTATAAAATTGTTTATAGCAGTTTCATTGTGCAGCCTAAAGCTTAACTCCCTTGTTTCTAGAGGTGGTTTGCTAATGTTAGTTAAGAGAAATGTGGGGTAGTGGTCTGTAGTGCTATCGGTGATTATACCTGAAGTAAGCGGAGAGGTTATGTTGGTCCAGATGTGATCTAGAGTCGTGGCAGTGCTATCAGTGATTCTAGTAGGTCTAGTGATTAAGGGTATGAGGAGGCAGGAATTCATACAGTTGAGGAAGCTAACAGCAGTAGGGTGTTCTGGCTCGCAGAGGTCAATATTAAAGTCCCCTGCGATAATTAGGTGGTTTTTGTTCAGTCTGTTATCAAGTATTAGATTTCTAAGGTTTGAGTTGAATACAGACACATCAGTGTTGGGAATTCTATAGACTGCACCCACAGACAGGACAGACTCGGCACCCTTGACTCTGAAGCTGGCGAAGATATACTCCCCATAGCAGTCTCTAGTTCTAATTTCTTTTAAGCATGTTAGTTCTTGGTGGTAGTAAAGAGCAGTGCCACCACCTCTCTGAAGTTGACGACAGTTGTGAATTGCTGAGTAGTTAGGCACGTTAAAGAGTTGAGTAGTATCCTCTTTCAACCATGTTTCAGTAAGTATAATAAAAGAGAATTTGTTGCCAATAGTTTCAATCAAGGCACTAACATCATCGAAGTGTTTACCTAGGGATCTAACGTTCAAATTGATTATGATTTAAATAAACTATATCCTTACAGGTTAAGTCTATCAGGCGGTCGTATGACTCTACCTGATTTTCTCAACTGGGAGTCCTGACCTGTTACTTCTGGGAAACATTCTTATGAATTACTCCTTGTAGAGTCCATAGGGTTAACTGTATCCCCATTACCCTCTGCTGCCCCTTGCTCTGCCTTCCGGTCTCCTGCAGGTGCTGCTATCCCTTCATTATTAGGATGGATATCACTAGTTGCCCCACCCCCACCTGAAGGGTCTTCAAAATTCCCTGTGAACCTTGGCATGAGCTGATCGGCATGCCTTTTCCAATTAATGTTCCCAAAACTCTGCACTTCCATAGTGAAGTTCCTGCGGCCCAGGACCTCCCTAATTTTCCCTTCTACCCAGGGCTTTCCACTTCCAAAATTCCTTGCATATACTGCATCCCCCTCATTAAACAACAATTCCTCTCCCTGAGCCAACTGACTGGCCAAGCTAGTTACCGATTTCTCTTTATTGGGATCTGTCTTTACTGCTTCCATGTGCACTTTAAAGTGTCTATTAAACAGTAATTCAGAAGGAGGTTTACCAGTAGTAGAATGAACAGTTTTCCTTTGATTATATAAAAATCTACAAAGCCTTGTATTAATAGTACCTTCCGTAAACCGCTTTAACCCTTCTTTCAAGGATCTCACTGCTCTCTCTGCTAGACCATTTGAAGAAGGATTATAGGGGGCAGGTGTTACATGTTTAATACCATTTTTCCAAAAAAAATCCTCCATTTCCACAGAAACAAAATAAGGAGCATTGTCTGAGACAATTATGTCTGGCAATCCAAAATTACAAAATGTTTTCCTTAGTAATTCACAAGTTACAGATGATGTGGTGGAATTACACACATGCACATCCAGAAATTTGGTGTATGAATCCACCACCACTAGGTAATATTTATTATCCATAGGTCCCGCATAATCTACATGAAGTCTAGACCAGGGTTTACCAGTGCATGGCTGTTACGAACCCGGATCCAACGTCCGAGCCTGGAGCAGTGACAACCACGCCATCTGTGGGTCAGCTCCCGAAACCCCCGCCAAACGGACGACGACACCTGGTGAGGACAGCGTGTACTGGCCTCGAGGACCAGTTTCCAGTCTGGTTCAGCACTCTACACCGCCGCTCCTGACCTCTGGTGAGGTGGTGCTCCGACGACAGCGCCATCTATGGACTGGATACGTCAGGTGTTTGTGTCTGAGGCTGTAAGTGTGGTGTATTAGTGTCCCAGTTATTGATGACGTGTCTGCTTACAGAGCCGACCTGGGACCACTGTGTTGAAGGTGGAGTCAGTCTACCCGAGGCAGCCAGTCTCCATACTGTGAAGTTTGCTGCAGCTGTTGTGACGTCGTCCCCCCGGAAGAACACTGTGGTGTGTTAAGCCTGCCAGTGGAGCGGCAGTGAAAGGATTTACCCGGGACCGACGGTTGGAGACGATAATCCACTGGGGTATTGAGGACAGGAGGGTGATTGGTGATATCACACGAGACTCCTGTCTAGGGCGTACCCCTTTTATCGTTCGTGGAGCGGCCGTACCAGCCTTGGTGGCTCAGTACCTGCCAGCAGACCTGCTGGACGTGTGGTTGACGGCCTCCACGACGGTGCCCCCAGTGGACCCGTGTTGTGGCTGACCTGTGGCCAGGGTAGGCTCGGCGTTCTCAGAGGACACGTCTTGAGGCCACGAAGAAAGCACCGCGGACTCGGCACCTAGCTTCTTAATCAAGAGTCTTCAGCAGAAGACTAGATTGTGCACGATCCCCTTGTAAAGTGTTAATACCCCTCCCCCTTGTGTACTCTTTTATTCTATATATTTAAACGGTGATGGTGAACATTATATTATATTAAGTTCTTAGCCTTCTTTCCATACTCCCTTTAAGTTACTTGCGTCACGGATCGCATCCCTTGAAAGCCTCTACTGGCTTGGGGTCGGATATATATATCTTCCTCTAACGACATCAGAGTAAGAACCCCGTTGCGTCCCGAGAGGGCCGTAACAATGGCCAAGAAAGTACTGGGGCCTGGGGTTTCTGATAATTCTTAAAGCAAATATGACAATTTTTTGTTACCTCAGCAATATCCTGGTCTATTTTTGGCCACCAAACCCAACTTCTAGCTTCTGCTTTCATAGCATTTATGCCATTATGGCCTACATGCAGCTGTTCCAAAATCTTACATCTCGGTTCCCCAGGCACCACCACTCTATTCCTATACAAGAGTACATCCTGGTGAATACTAAGGTCAGCCTTCACTGCAGCATACTCTGACAATAACAAATTATCATTCCAACCATATTTGACATTTTTCAACAACAGACTTAATTTAGGATCTCTACCAGTTGCCTTCCTAATAGTCTGGAATGAAATATCCTCAAAAGACATAGATTCCACCAGGTTAACATACTCCACTGGAATACTGGAATTTAATTCTTCTGTCACAGGCAATCTACTTAATGCATCAGCTACTACATTATTTTTGCCTGGCTTAAACTCTAAATCATACTCAAACTGAGAGAGTAGTAATGCCCATCTTTGAATTCTAGCATTGGCATTAACTGGAATCTGCTTACCTCTACCAAACAATCCTAGCAGGGGTTTATGATCTGTTCTAGCAAGAAATTTCCTCCCCAGCAGAAAATACCTCAGTTTTTTTTACAGCATATACCAAAGCTAAGGCTTCTTTATCTAACTGAGAATAATTCTGTTCCGCAGGAGATAATTTCTTGCTAGCAAAATATACTACTTTATCCTGACCATCTACTTCCTGTAAAAATACACAACCCACTCCTACTGGGGAAGCATCTACCTCCAATTTTAACGAGTCTACCTGTAAAATTAGTGAGCACTGGAGAATTGATCAATTCCTGCTTAATATTCCTGAATGCATTTTCCTCTCTTGCTGGCCACTTAAATCTAGCCCCTTTTTTCAACAATTCATACAAGGGTGCTAATTTTGTTGAAAAGTTCTTCACGAACTTACAAAAATATGTAACCATCCCAACAAAAGACTGTACTTCCCCCAACTGATGCTGGGGCATCTATTATGGCAGCTACATTTTTGTGAGGAGTATAAAGCCTTTACCTGAAATATGGTACCCCAGATATTCAATGGCCTTGGTCTTCAACGTTGCTTTTCCCTTATTGATCTTCACATTGTGCTTTTGCAAAAGATTCAAAACTTGTTCTAATGTAGCATCATGCACTTCTTCATTCTCCCCACATACAATAATGTCATCTAAAAAACTAGCCACACCTTCAATGTTAACTAACAACTGGGACATGAATCTCTGAAAAATTGCTGGAGACGAGGAGAGCCCAAAAGGAAGTCTTTTATACTTAAATAACCCCTTGTGGGGTTATTTAACCCCTTGTGGGGTTATTTAAGTATAAAATAAGTTTATTTAATCACTAACAATTTCTGGCTCTCCTCCTCTACAGGAATTTGCAAGTAAGCATCTTTCAGGTCAATCTTAGAAAAAATTGTTCCCTTGCAGACCACTGACAACAACTCGTCTATCTTAGGTAAAGGGTACTTCTCACAGTGTATGCGGTTGTTCAGTTCTTTGAAGTCTGCACAGATTCTCAAGGATTTCCGATCTGCCTTCAACACTGGTACAATTGGGGCTGCCCACTCACTATGTGTAATTGGCTCTAAGATGCCTTCTGCCACATGTTTTTCCCGGGCTGATTCTACCAATTGCTTGTAATGAAACGGAACTGTTCTTGCCTTGAAAAATTTAGGTGAAGCCCCACTTTTCAGGTGAATTTTTGCCACCATGCTATTAATTGGCTTATCTGCCTCCACTTAATATTTGTCTAACATTTGTTCGGCACTTTTAATTGTTTTAACTATCGACAATTCATCTAGGCCCGCCAAGAAAATTCCCACTTTTTCCATGAGATCCTTACCACATAGGCTAGGATTATGTGAATCCACTACATAAAAATCCTGGACAATTTCTTTTCCATTATAACCTACTTTTGCCGACACCTTGCCATAGACCTTAATCGGTACATTATCATAAGCACTTAAAGATTTTTTACCTGGTTTTACATTCAATTGCAAGGTATCTGCCCAATCTCTAGACAATGTTGACATTGCAGCACCAGTGTCCAGTTCCAAGGGAACTAACTTCCCATTAATTACAAAATTCACCACTTGTGACTTCACTGAACATACCTTTTCTTTCACCGAATATAGTCGGTTTTCCTCACCTGCAGCTTCTTCGGACTGGTTATCTTCCTCTACTGCCTGGACCACAGTACCACTACCTCTTCTTCCTGCATTCCCTGGTCGTCTCCTCTCCCAGGCCTTGTTGTTCCTATTCAGATATTCCCTACACACTCTCTGCAAATGCCCCTCCTTGTTACAAAAATTGCATATATATGCACGAAACTTACACTTGCTACATTATGTGCTTGTATCCACAGTGTGTACATCTGGTCTGGCTCTGTACGACCATAATTTCCTGAGTAGAAGTCTTACTTCCAAAAGCCCTTTCCAGGTTCAATATCTTCTCGAGCACTGTCCACGAAGTCATCGATTGTAGATCCAAATTTTCTGCCACCAGGTTAGGGAAATACTTCTCCTTTTCCACTGCCATGAACAACTGGTCCCTAACCCTGCCGTCCAACTGTGCTCCGAAGTTGCAGTGGTTAGCCAAAGCCTTCAATTCCGCAAATAAATCCTGTACGGATTCCTGCTGCTTTTTCGTCCTCTTCTGGAAATCCATCAAACTCCTGTGACATGATGGTTTCACCACATTTTGACGTTTAAGCAAAGCAATCAAGTCTACATAGGTCTTCGTGTGCGGTAGCTCAGGTGCACACAAATTTCCGAGAACACTATATGCTTCAGAACCCAGTGAAACTAAGAGTACCGCTTTCTTGTTGGCGTCCTCCTTAATCTCTCGGTACTGAAAGTTTGCTTCCAGCAGGCTGAGCCACAGGTCCAACGAGATCTTGGCCGTGTTTAACGGCTCGATTGACATGGTAGCCATGGCCACGGTGTAGCACACTCCACTGTTATATGCGAAGCGTCCACTCGTCCACACGACGTACCCTGCACTGTCTTGATCCTCACACCACGTCTCGTACCCAGGCTCTCTGCCAGCGATGTTTAATTCTCGTCGCCACTGTTATGGTTTTGGTCAGACAAACAATCTTCGTCCACATGGTTTTATTCTCCGCCAGTAACAACAAAACAATTATCAGGTACATGAAATATTATTAACAAGATCACAAACAAAAGAGCATCTGCTCCAAACATGCTACCTCCAACATCTGTAGTACTCAATCCCAACACCCTAAGTGTTGTGTTTTTGTATTAGGGTACCACGTGGTCTCACTACCCTAAGCTGCATCCAGCTTCAGTGCTTATCCAGTAGTACTTTACCCTAGCTTGTTCACAGTGTAAACCTTGTATCCTGTCTATGTGGACCAAGGCTTTTAACGTAAGATAGTGTGGTAAAGTAATTATTATTATTGTTATTGGTGTAAGTGTATATGGGGGGTTGTTTATGGGATATCTGGAGCTTTACTCAATTATTCAATTATTTAATTATTTAATTTAATAACGAAGGACCACCCACTTTTGAGAAAAGAGGGAAAACTAATAAAAGTGATAATTAGAATAACACTAGAGAACCAGTGTCTATGGACAATTATTAGAAAGGATAATCACTTGAAATAATGAATGGACTGTATGATCAATTAACTAAAGTCAGAGCCTCAAACACCTACATTGGGGGGGTATTACTAGAACTTCATATACGTCTAGGAACTAGTGTGGTTCGCCACCAGTTCATTGCTGAGTAAATAATATTATGATAAAAAATACTGTAGATTCAAATATGTAAACTCAAATTGTAAATATTGATGATTATTAAATTACGGAGCTGTTACCTATCGTACATTACAGCTAGAAACCCTAACAACAGCATGGACCTTAATTATCTAGGGCTACTACAAACTGCTGTTCTCAAGAGCGGGTCACCAGTGTAACCCCATGATAAGTACAAAGCAATTAGTGAAATCTCTCCTTTAGGACTGAAGAAATTGACATAACTATATATATATATATATATATATATATATATATATATATATATATATATATATATATATATATATATATATATATATATATATATATATATATATATATATATATATATATATATATATATATATATATATATATATATATATATATATATATATATATATATATATATATATATATATATATATATATATATATATATATATATATATATATATGCAATTGACGATCACAAAACACTGATCATTTTATGCGGAAAATCCACAGAGAAATATGAAATGAGGTGAACGTTTCGGCTTTGTTAAAGCCTTTGTCAACACCAGACTGACTAAGGAGAAGGGAGAAGGGGGGAAGATATATAGGCCGACACCTGACCACCCCATCCCAAGGGTTGGTCAGGTGTAATTAACCAAAAACAGGTATAGCTTAGCTTAGAATGGTCAAAGAGGATTAAGCGGTCAGAGAATAAGGATGAAAGATTAAAGAAAAGCCTCATGAACACACAATATATGAATATACAATTATAATGAGACATTGTAAGCCTCTCTATCAGAGTTGTTTCTTAAACTGTTGTGCAATATTATAACTTAAAAATGGATCAAGTTTGTACATTCCAGTACTAACATTAAGAAGATTTGGACACTGACTGATTAGAGCAGACTCAATCAAATTCCGTTCCACGAAATCCCCACAATTGGTAATGCTTTTTGCCCCATTCCAGTTAATATTGTGATCGCATAAACTCGTATGTAGATATAATGCATTAGACGTTTGGGCAGTTCTAATACTATAAGCATGTTGTGACAACCGCAATTGTAAGGACTTTCCTGTTTGTCCAAGGTACACAGAATCACAATCATTGCAGGGAATCGAATACACACAACCTGCTGTATCAGGGGAGTTTTTTATTAAATTGGATTTGATCGTACTATTAGTGAACACCAAATTTATATTAAGTTTCTTAAAAATCAGAGACAATTTTTCAAGTCCACTCGCATAAGGTACCACCAATGAGTTAATAATTTTTGGTTTCGCCTTAGGGACGTGATTATAAAACGTACGCTTGGCTTGTACAAACGAGAAATCCAAAAACCTCTTAGGATATTGTAAACTCTTCCCAATTTCATATATTTTAGCCAGCTCTTCATCAAAAAACTCAGGGCTGCAAACCCTCAAAGCTCGTAGAAACATTCCTGAAAATACTGCCTGTTTAACTTTACTATGATGATTCGAATAAAAATGAACATACGACCCCACGTTGGTAGGTTTCCTATACACATTTCTAGTGACTAGAACTTTCTAGTGACTCTATGAATCATAAGAGTCACTAGATATATATATATATATATATATATATATATATATATATATATATATATATATATATATATATATATATATATATATATATATGCAATTGACGATCACAAAACACTGATCATTTTATGCGGAAAATCCACAGAGAAATATGAAATGAGGTGAACGTTTCGGCTTTGTTAAAGCCTTTGTCAACACCAGACTGACTCAAAGTCTGGTGTTGTGAGTCAGTCTGGTGTTGACAAAGGCTTTAACAAAGCCGAAACGTTCACCTCATTTCATATTTCTCTGTGGATTTTCCGCATATATATATATATATATATATATATATATATATATATATATATATATATATATATATATATATATATATATATATATATATATATATATATATTCAATATAATCAATATTATCTCAAGTACAGATGGACCACTATTAAAGTAAAATCAAAATATTGTCTCTCCCAGAATAAAGATCTACTACATGACACAACAACAAGTAAACAGACTTATCTCCCACATGTTATTCCTCCTGGTCCCTTGAAGCTATACTGACCTACATATCTGCGGGAGTCAAAATCATTGCTTCTGCCCTGCGAAAATTTGCCAAAGTTACAATATTTATTATTTCTACAATGGAGCAATATATTGTGACAAGATTAGTCTTAAACTAACTTAATGAATAGTCAATACATATTGGTATAACAAAAATACGGTAATTATTGCTTTACATAGTAATTAAAATACACATACAAAGGGGAATGATGGCATGCTCATCCAGCAATGGACTATCCCACGACAATTTGCCAGATACGGTTCACACAATTATTATTCACCTATGTTACCCACATATGATCACATATAAATCATTAGTTCCCTTGGGAAACTGAGTACACAAAGAAATAAAACAATCATTCCCACGATACGTTGGGCCTAACGCCAACAATGTAACATGAAATTATTTTACATAGAACATATAAGTATATCAATATACATACATGTAATTTATACACAATTATAAATGTACATATTAATTTATTTAATTACGTATCTTATAGAGGTACGTAACACTTCCACCTCCAAGAAAAAAAAATGCAATGGATTGAAGATCAATGGCATTTTTTCCGAAGTAAAAATGTATGACACTTGAGATTTATGGTATTAATTACACCAAACATGTAAAAGTAATGTGACGATAATCTCTTTCAAGAGAGATTGAGCCTGCTCTTCCCTACAAAGTACGTAAATATACAAGATAATATAGAAGATACGTCCAGCAAGTATCGCCAAACGTTTTGCCCAGAGAGCAAATCGTACCCAGCACACAGTGACACCTGCTAGCTACCACCGCCGTAACCAGCAAACTGCTCGTCCTTTGCCTGCCTGTCGCTGATTGGCTGGTGTCCCGTCGCACCTGCCCTCCGCCCTCCACCACAAGTCGATGTCTGGGCTGCAGTGCTCCAGTATCGTCAGAATATCTCAGTGCTCCTTGCAGTTGACATCTCTCGCTGGTAGACTAAGCCTTGGCTTTCGTGTACTAAGGGAGGTGGCAGCTCGAAGCCAATATTCCAGCTCCATTCATACTTTATTTTGCTATCACTGTAACTCACTTGTCTTAACGTAACTTTTCATTTGCCAGTGATTATTCATATTATTTTGTTTGTTGACTTGTCTTTTATATTTTTATGTGCTTAACTTTATTCATGTCTTGTTTTTCTAAAGTAATTAAAATTGCATTGTTAAATTTACTTGTGTTTTGTGTGTCTTCCCATTACCTTACCACAGACGAAAGCTCCAGCTTTTCTCTTTTTTTTTCTATTATGTGACGAGGCCCTGCCCCTAGCTTTTGAAACAGCCGAACACCAACGCTTCACCGTCACATTAAAGTGGGGGCCTGCCCTAGGAGCTTCACTCAGGTACTGGTGCCAAGTAGTAATTTATGGTAAGCGTATTTGGCTTTAGTAACGTAGCTTTTTTCTATTTTTCATATTCAGTCTTATTTTTATATGGTGCTGTGTGTATTGTGCATTCCGAGAGTAGCATATGGTGAAGGTGAGACAACTTTGGATTACGTGGTGACTGTAGGCCTCAGTCATTCTCTTAATTGGTATCTCTCCCTCCGTGTTATTACTCGTGTTTACCATCTTTTGTCCCTAGGATTTCTCATATTTTCGACAGATCATCATATTGGTACCCTGGTACTGTGGTCTGCCCCCGGGTCAAGTAAACCTAATCTTCTGCAATCTGACAGTAGGAGGATAAAGAGGGCCATAGTTCCTCTAGCACGAACTTTAGTTGCTGAATTTGGACCTCAGCAGCAGTTCTCGTCACTAGTTGACACCTCGCACCCCTACATGTCGGTCAGAGATGATGATATTTACATTGGTAGGGAATTAGCTTTCTTTTTCAGAGCACAAAAGTTCGCTAATTCTGTAAGTATAATATTAATTTCAGTGGGAAAACTTGCTTATGTCCTATAGAGACTCGGCAAGGTATGCCTACATTCTTGGACTACCAATTTTACTTTTGAGACAATTAACTGTTTCATTTGTTTTAGAAACTCAGTTTCGCTTGTTTAGTAGGATTTTCTTGCCCTTATCCTCTTACATGAGTACCGGGTACAAGATTTCCTGCGACCTTGATTTAATTAATCATTTATCATCTTGTAATTAACATTAATTGTTAAAGATTCCACAGGATAGGTACCAGTTGCCACGTTGTCCTGTTTCTGACATTCACCATATCACAACAGTATATTCGTTGTGCATTTATTTGCTAATTTCACCATGTTTCGTTGTCCAAGCTTTCCGTGCAGATCCAGCAGGTGCAATAGGGACTTTAAGTCATGCCAAGAGGACTGAATTACAAACTCTTGCACATGAGTATCAACTAGCAGTTCCCCACCAAGCCAACAAAAGTGAAATACATAACCTGTTACTGGATCATTTCTTAGAGCAAGGTAAGATAGACTCTGAAACTCACGAAACTTACTTTATTGCAGGTAAAACTGATTTGGCAACGATGAAACTCAAAGTAGAGCTGGCCAAGATTGAACGCGAGCAGCAAAGAGAAGCCCTCGAGCAACAAGAACGAGCAGCTGCCATAAGAAAGGAAGAACAAGAACGTGAAATCGCCCTAAAAGAACGTGAAATCGTCATAAAGGAACGTGAAGCTGCCTTGAGGAAAGAAGAACAAGAACGTGAGGTTGCAATACTCCGTGAGCGGGAACGAGTACAGCTTGAAACAAAACAACGCCAATTGGAGATGCAACACGAATATGACAAACAACAAGCAACTTTGACTATGGAATGTCGTCAACGAGAATTCGTGTTGGAAACTTCACACCTCGCTCAACGCCAGCAAGCTACCGCCAATCTTCCCATCAGTTTCAATATATCACATGCAAGTAAGTTAATGCCACCATTCGTAGAAACAGAAGTTGATGTGTTTTTCACCACCTTTGAAACCCTTGCTAATCAACTTAGTTGGCCTGCCGGCCAATGGGCAACCCTTCTCAGAGTACATCTTACAGATAGAGCTGCAGTTACACTCAGTACTTTGGCGTCTGAGAATGACTACCAGACTCTGAAACAAGCAGTGTTGGATGCCTACCTTCTCTCCACCGAAAGTTATCGAAGGAAATTCCGTGACCACCTGAAGGCAAGTACCACTACCTTTCTCGAGTTTGCTAATACCAAAAGGAGATATTTTATGAAATGGCTGGAAGCAGCACATGTCTCTACCTTTGCAGAACTCGTCAACCTTATGCTAGTTGAAGAATTCTTGAGGCGTGTGCCGCCTCCTGTCCGTCTATATTTAGCATATAAAGAAGAAACCGACTACCTAAAGTGTGCTAAGTCGGCTGACACTTACAGCCTCATCCACCGGCTGACACCAGAACCATCATCCAGTAAGAAGTCGTGGTACAGTTACGAGAAAGTGAGTACCGATCAAGCTGGCTCGCAATTGCTCTGTAAGTATTATAGACTCTATGGACATACCATAGATAAATGTGGTAAGTCTTAATACAAAGGAACCACCGAAACGCCAAAACCCAAACCAACTCCTCCTAAGTCCGGTAAGCCTGTGATGAATGTTGGTGTTCATGTTAATGATATTTCTCTTTTCAGTAAACACCTGTATACTGGAACTGTCTCTGCCAACGGTTCAAATCCGGAGGGACGTTTCAAATTGAAGATCTTGAGGGACACAGCGGCTCTACAATGGATTATTTTGAAGTCGGCTGTGCCCAACATCGCCTACACCGGAGAAACTGTCTTCATCACTGACCTCACTGCTACCACTCCTTATCCTCTCGCCAGAGTCCACCTGGATTGTCCCTTCGTGAGCGGAGAAGTCCAAGTCGCCATCAGGGAAAAGCCTTTTCCCATGCCTGGAGTGCAACTTCTCCTGGGCAACGACTTGGCAGAAGACCTGCAACCGACCAACCTGATCGTCATGGACAAACCCCAGGTGTGTACCTCTGTGACGGATAATCCTATTTTTGAGTATGTTCCAGCAAAGGTTCAAGAGAGTCATGAAGTTTCTCCTCCGGTTTTAGTGACCACCCGTGCACAAGCCGCACGAACACAGCCAGCTGACTCTACTGCTACCGCTGTCCCTCAAGACCCTCAGAAACTACCCCCGAATCTGACCAAGTTGGAGTTCTGTAAGTTACAGAGGGAAGATCTTACCTTAACACCATTATTTTTCCAGGCTGAGACTCAACCTGACAGTATTCCTGGATTCTTCCTAGAGAACGAGTTGCTCTACCGCAGATATAGACCCAGTAAACTGAAGGAGGAGGACGATTGGGCCAACGTCGAACAACTAGTGATTCCTGCCAGCCTGCGGCCCACTATTCTACACCTGGCCCACGGAGCACTCTCCCACTACGGATTTAACAAGACTTACCATGGAATCCGTCAAGACTACTACTGGCCAGGTATGGTAAATAGCGTCAAACAGTACGTCAAACAGTGTCATAAAATAAAATAATAAAATAAAATGTTTAATTAGGTAAGGTACATACATACAATAAATTTTTACAAAGATTGGTTGACTTATAGGTAGAGCTAGTACATACAATGCCTAAAGCCACTATTACGCAAAGCGTTTCGGGCATGATAAACTTAAATGACAAGCTTAATACTAATTGAGCATAATGAGTAGAATGAAAACAAGAAATGAAAACATAGATGAAAAAGCAGCACAAATACAATTATGTCGACAAACAGCGCTCTTTAAAAAAAAACAGACATTGGTTGACAATAGAAGGGTAAGGTAGGTTACAGGGAATTTATTAGGTATAGCTTCGTTTTTAACTTAAACTGGTTGAGAGAGGTACAGTCTTTAACATGGTTGGGAAGGTCATGTCAGATGGCAGGTAAACCGAACATCTCTATTCCCAGAGCACCACTGATTCCCATACAGGTGCCTGCGGAACCTTTCCACAGACTTATTTTAGACTGTGTTGGTCCTTTACCTCGGACCAGTTCAGGTAACGCCTATATCTTAACCATCCTGTGTCCTACCACCAGATTCCCCATAGCAGTTCCAGTAAAGAACATTACGGCTGCTACGGTTGTGAAACACTTATTGAAGATCTTCACCCAGTATGGATTTCCAAGGGAGGTTCAGAGCGACTGTGGCACCAACTTCACCAGTGATCTCTTCAAGAGGACACTGGAGGAGTTCAACATCAAACAGGTATTGTCCAGCCCCTATCATCCTGCTTCACAAGGTTCTCTTGAGCGTAGTCATCAGACTATTAAAGCACTCCTGAAGAAGTTTTGTAATGAAACCTCTAAGGATTGGGATAAGCAAATTGCCCTAATATTATGTATCTATAGAAGTCTTCCCAATGAGTCCCTAGGAGTATCTCCTTATGAGATGCTCTACGGACGTAAGTGCCGTACTCCCCTCAAGGCTTTCAAAGACTCTCTACGTGATGCCACCTTCAGTGAGCATCAGAATGTGCCCCAGTTTCTTCAAAACCTACAACACATTCTAGAGAGAGTCCACAGTTTTGCCCAAGATAATCTATTGAAAGCACAGGAGAGGATGAAGACTCATTACGACCAGACCAGCAAAGTAAGAAAATTTAAGCCGGGAGACTTCGTACTTGCTTATTTTCCTATCCCAGGTTCTCCTTTACAAAACAGGTTTTCAGGACCCTACCGCATCAAGGAGTGCAGAAACAACCATAACTACGTTCTAGAGACTCCAGATAGGCGGCGGAAGACCCAGTTGTGCCACGTCAACTTCCTGAAGCTATATAACGGTACTCCTCCCACTGTCTTAACATTATATTCTTCCTTTAAGGAGCCATACATCCACAGTGAGACCTTCCCTGCTTCTCCTCCCGAAAGCACTGACAAGGAGTCAGCGCTTTCTAATTCGGAAATCCTTACTGATCTTCCCAACTATTTTCAGGACAATCATAGTGCACCTCTCGTCAAGATCTTCAAAGAACATCAGGAGTTGTTCCGAGATGACCCCCAAGAGTGTAATGTTACCCAGCACGACATCCAACTGCTCCCCGACACCCGGCCGATTCGTCAACCCTTCTACCGAATCAGCCCTAGCAAGAAGGAAGTCATGCGTGCTGAGGTGCAGTACCTCTTGGATCATGGACTGGCTACACCTTGTGAGTCCCCCTGGGCCTCACCCTATATCTTGGTGCCAAAACCCCAAGGTAAGGTGAGACTTTGCACTGACTACCGTAAGTTAAATAATGTGACTGTCAAGGATGCATACCCCTTGCCAAGGATAGATGACATTCTTGACGCCATTGGTAATGCCCAGTACTTGTCCCAAGTGGACTTGCTTAAGGGGTATTACCAAGTGTGTTTAACGGAGCGAGCCAAAGAAATATCTGCCTTTATCACTCCTTTTGGACTTTTCAGATATGAACGCCTTCCTTTCGGACTATGTAATGCCCCGGCCACCTTTCAGAGAGCTGTCAACCGTGTCATCCAGGGCTTGGATAACACGTACGCCTATTTGGATGATATCGTCGTAGCATCCAACACCTGGAGTGAACATCTGCTCCAGCTGCGACGACTGTTCGCCAAGCTCCTGACAGCCGGCCTCACCATCAACCTGGGCAAGTCCACCTTCGCGAAAGGTAAAGTGCGTTATCTGGGTCATGTAATTGGGAGTGGCAGCCTAGCTCCGTTAGACTCACACACTCAAGCCATCCAGCATTATCCACAGCCTACCACCAGGAAGCAGCTCCTGCGCTTCCTTGGTCTTGCCTCCTACTACCGTAGGTTTGTGAGAAATTTCAGTACAGTCACCACGCTTTTAATCATTTTAACCAGTCCCAAGAAACGGTATAATTGGACCATGCAGCAAACCGTTGCTTTCGAACAACTCAAATTCCTCCTCTGTTCTAATCCCATTCTCGCCTCGCCAGATATCACCAAGCCTTTCGTCCTTCATGTCGACGCCAGTGGTATCGGCATTGGTGGTGTCCTGATGCAGCAACGAGGCGAGGAGGTTCTACCTGTCAGCTACTACAGCTACAAATTGAAACCCCACCAGAGAAACTACAGCACTATTGAAAAGGAGCTACTATCCATCGTCCTGAATCTCCAGCACTTTGCTCCATACCTACAAGGTGCCAGGTCTACCACCATCTTCTCAGACCACAACCCTCTCCGCTTCTTACATCAAGCCCAATTCACTAACCAGCTTCTTCTACGATGGGCTTTATATCTACAAGATTTCAACCTGGAGATCCGCTATATCAAGGGTTCTGACAACATCATAGCCGACGCCCTCTCCAAAGTTTATGAAGTAGAAGCAACTCCACCTATTACTCCACCACATGACAACGTACTTCTTCCAGAACCGCAGGCTTCGGGGGAAAGTTGTGACGATAATCTCTTTCAAGAGAGATTGAGCCTGCTCTTCCCTACAAAGTACGTAAATATACAAGATAATATAGAAGATACGTCCAGCAAGTATCGCCAAACGTTTTGCCCAGAGAGCAAATCGTACCCAGCACACAGTGACACCTGCTAGCTACCACCGCCGTAACCAGCAAACTGCTCGTCCTTTGCCTGCCTGTCGCTGATTGGCTGGTGTCCCGTCGCACCTGCCCTCCGCCCTCCACCACAAGTCGATGTCTGGGCTGCAGTGCTCCAGTATCGTCAGAATATCTCAGTGCTCCTTGCAGTTGACATCTCTCGCTGGTAGACTAAGCCTTGGCTTTTGTGTACTAAGGGAGGTGGCAGCTCGAAGCCAATATTCCAGCTCCATTCATACTTTATTTTGCTATCACTGTAACTCACTTGTCTTAACGTAACTTTTCATTTGCCAGTGATTATTCATATTATTTTGTTTGTTGACTTGTCTTTTATATTTTTATGTGCTTAACTTTATTCATGTCTTGTTTTTCTAAAGTAATTAAAATTGCATTGTTAAATTTACTTGTGTTTTGTGTGTCTTCCCATTACCTTACCACAGACGAAAGCTCCAGCTTTTCTCTTTTTTTTCTATTATGTGACGAGGCCCTGCCCCTAGCTTTTGAAACAGCCGAACACCAACGCTTTACCGTCACAGTAATAAGAACACATTTCTGGGCAAAAATGAAAACACTCCAAATATATTCTTACATGAAACTCAGAAATTTCAGTCTTATGACTATGCTCTACATATGTTTCACTGGAGTATGCACATTTATCTCTCCAGGGTACTATCTCCTTTATTTCACTTTGTTTCAGATCATATTTCACACACCTATCTACAACATTATCCTCATTAGCATGAATAGAATTGTCAATAAACGTAGCTGCTTGCACACAGTTATCACGGCAATTTATCTTTCTTTCTGTTTCTACTATTTCTCTAAGATCAGTCCCATATGTCCATGTGATTCCTTTTCCACATGGTGAATTTTTCCAAACAGACTCCATTTTCCATTACTCTCTTTTTCTGGAGCTGAACTGCTTAATTGAAGCTGACTGGATGTTGAGTAGATTTGGGACTTCTCCTGGGTATGCTCTGACAAAGACATCTGCTCTTCATCACTCTTGATCCTCTGTGGAACACATACTCTCACCCAATGGATACTAAAATTAGAGAAATTAGCATTAAACCTCACAATTATGTATAAAACTTTCCCATTCATAAAACCTTCCGAATCACAACACAACAACTTAGCAAACCTTTGACCTTCAAACCAAGAAATACAACCCAAGATAAGTGCAAAGGCTACCTGATCGAACTGACTCAGATGATCCATAAGGAACACAGAAACCAATTTCCTCATAACTCTGTCATAACGATCAGTGAAAGAAAACAGGCATATATGCCTAGGCACCATATCTCAATCATAACTCTCAAGACAAGTTCACACCCCCTGATGGTGGACTTGAACACAACACACACTTTCATCAACCTTCTAGTCTTCCAAAAGACTAAATAAAACATGCCAAAAACTTGACAAACCTCACCATCAGTTCCCAAGTGATTTACGCCTGATGACAAACAATCAACCAAGAGGTTTAAGGGTCTTAACATCTTGAAGATGAACAGCAGATTACCTGGGAAACACCCAAGGACAATCTGAAACCCTTCACAATGATTAACACTAGGTAGGATAACCTTATCCCCCAGCTTGAAATACACACCTGGAGCCTCAAACATCTGCTCTCCAGTATGATTTAATCCTTCACCCACAATATGACTCTGAAAGTCAACTCCAATATGACTCTGAAAGTCAACACCACACTTGAGTGGAACATACTTTTATCACTCGTGCATCAAAATAAACTGGATCTGAATATAGACACTGCTCTAGTATAACTCACCACTTCTTCAGAACTGGATGCACACCCTACTTGAGTAAACTCTCTCTGCTCAACCACAAGGCTGGACAAAGATGTCCCACAGTCCATTCCTTCACAAGAAAATGGCTCCTGCAGAATAAAAATAGATTTCAACATCCTACACACACTCTGACTCATTGTACACAATGAGAAATACTTACTCCACATGGAATAAGAATCACAACTCCGCAACTTAGATCCAAATGCTACCTTACCACTCACAATGGTTTTACCAAAATTTCCTCCCATGACTTCTGGAGCTGCTCGGAGTACTGTCTGCTCACAATCAATAATAACACTACTAAGCTGGGTCACATCCTCACAGACAACTGCAGTGGGAGGCTCAATGGGTCTCCATCTACTCAACAGAAGCTGATCCTCTGGCTGCTTTCCCACACTCTCCAGAACTGGATCTACAGTACAGACTGTCTCCTTGCTTCTCTCTGAAATCTTAGGGTCAGTTCTACTCAATGCACATAAGTTAAGGGAATCTGAAACGAGCGGGCAAGTAACAGGTCGTTTGACCTCCTCCCCTATACTATCACCTTGACTAGGGTGAGGCGGGGCCTCTACAACAGACTTACTCTCGACAACTGATTCTAAACTTGGAGTGAGCGGGAATACTTCTGCCAACCCGACATCTTGTCCTGAACCATTCACTTGGCTAGAATACAATAGAGTCGTGGCTTTTAAGTTTCTCTCAACTCCTGGCACAACGTTCGTAGTGAGCGGGCAAGACAATGGTACATGGACATCCTTTCCCAATTTATTGGAATAAAGCAGAGTCATAGTATCAGGCTTACTCTCAACAACTAAGTCGGCCACACAGGAATCTGGAACAACCACATCCCACTTCTCCACTGAAGGGGTACTGGTTACTGGAACAAATGCTTGAATAACAACATTAGAACTGACAACTGGATTTATAATAGTACTGACATCAGCACAGGTAGAATGGACAAAACCATCTTCTACAACAGGTTGTTCATTCATAGAACTAATTTCAGCACCGGCAGAATAAACATGGTCTGCAACTGGCTGTTTACACAAACGGGGATCAATCTCACCCACAACATGATTTATGGCCACATCATTACCCAATATAACATCCACACCTGGGATGGGCAACTGTGTACTAACACCCACAGTGCATAAACTTGGTGTAATGGTGGATCTGAAATTAATGTCTATTAGAGGTACAGTCTTACATCCTGCAACACTCTGAAGAACTACAAACTTTCCAGTCTCTCTCTTTTCCACATCAGAAAGAATACTGGATGAAATTATGGTTTGGGAAGCACCTGTATCACGAAGAATAACCACTGGCTTCCACTTCCCATTAATACACAAAACTTCACCTGAAGACATATATGGTGAACACTGTTTCACCCAATTGGGGTTTACAGTTACATGTTTATTAGTAAATTTATTTTGCACACCTCTGCAATAAATGAGACCAGTTGGTCGTAACTCAGGGTGCAATATAAAACATGAATTAATTCCATGGCCTTTTCTCTTACAATGGGAACAGGACCTTACAGTGGACACACTGGTAGAACCAACTGTAGGTTTAGAAGTAACCTTATTATTATTTGACATTCCTGACAATGAAGTAGCAGGGTTAGGTTTTGTAAGAGAAGAGCTCATGGGAGTAACTGGAGCACTAGGACTGGATGGATTCTGATAAGGAGTTCGGTGAGCATTATAATTTACTCTACGACTAGACTTAGGTGAAGTGGCCGTAAACTGGGCCTTAGTCAACAACTCGTGCTCATCCGCGAGCTTTGACAGCTCATAAATGTCTGTTACCTTCTTTTGTTCTGACATAAAAGTAGACAACTTGTCTGGGAGACATGACAATACTTCTTCCATGATAAGAAGATTCTTTAGAGCATCAAACTCAGTTACTGAAAGTAACTTTAACCATCTGTTGCAAAAATTCGTCTTTTGACGAGTAAAATCTGCTATTGTCTGATCGCTTACCTCCTTAGGTTCCGAAACTTTTGCCTGTGTGCCTCTGGATTTAATTGATACACATTTAAGATGCTTTTCTTTACAAATTCATAATCAAAGGTATGAGCGTCAGGTAGGGATGTAAAAACCTCCTGACTACGCCCTTTAAATTGAGACTGCATGATGGCTACCCATTGATCCCTTGGCCAGTTCATACTGATTGCAATCTTATAAAAATGTGCAAAGAAAACCTCAGGATCCTCCTCATTAAACTTGGGTAACTCTATATACTTATTCATCCTTATGGGATTATTATCACTATTTGTTGAAACATTACTAGTATTTCCATGCCCAGCTGCCATACGCTGTGTTTCAAGCCTGAAATTAGTGTCAGCCATTTGTTGTTGAATCTCTAATTGTTGCTTCTTTGTGGCTTCTAGTTGCAACTGTGCCATAACCACTAAACGCCTAGTCTCAAGCTCCCTCTGCTGAGCTTCAGCCTCTAATATTTGCTGTTGCTTTTGAGCTTCAATCTCTAATAGTTTCTGTTCCTTTTGAGCTTCAAGCTCTAATTGACGAGCTTCTAACTCAAGATGCTTTAACGTCATCTGATCATTCGACTCCTCTCTTAAGTCCTATAGAATTTCTTCGTCTAACTCTCCATTCTCAACAAAATGCGTCACAATGACTTTCACAAGTTGGGCTTTAACCATTCTATTGTTGGCGGTCAAATCCAACTGATTTGCCATTTGTACTAACTCAGACATTTTTGGCTCTTAATTCCCTCAAAGTCTGGATGAGCCAACAACGACAACACTTGACTCTCCATCGTTACTAACACTTGGCACTTGATTCACAACAAAAATTAAAACAATGGCACTGCACTACACTTCACTGTAAAATTGTCACAACACTGAAAATTCGCTTGGCCTCACTGCACAAACAAAATATATAGCATGACTTACCTCAAAATCGTGAAACGTTGTTACTTGACACACAGGAAGGCTTGCTTGGCACATGGAATAGTTCTTAAGAAACACACAGACACCTAGCACACTGGTACCTAGGAAGGCAAGGTTAGATTAGCACAGTTAAGTTTAAGTGGGAACAATATTTCCCGGCACAGGCCCCCATAACTCTAGTTACCTATCGTACGTTACGGCTCGAAACCCTAACAACAGCATGGACCTTAATTATCTAGGGCTACTACAAACTGCTGTTCTCAAGAGCGGGTCACCAGTGTAACCCCGTGATAAGTACAAAGCAATTAGTGAAATCTCTCCTTTAGGACTGAAGAAATAGACATAACTATATATATATATATATATATATATATATATATATATATATATATATATATATATATATATATATATATATATATATATATAGACAACAAATTCTCTTTTATTATACTTACTGAAACGTGGTTGAAAGAGGATACTACTCAACTCTTTAACATGCCTAACTACTCGGCAATTCACAACTGTCGTCAAATTCAGAGAGGTGGTGGTACTGCTCTTTACTACCACCAAGAACTAACATGCTTAAAAATAATTAGAACTAGAGACTGCTGTGGGGAGTATATCTTCGCCACTTTCAGAGTCAAGGGTGCTGAGTCTGTCCTGTCTGTGGGTGCAGTCTATAGAATTCCTAACACTGATGTGTCCGAATTCAATTCAAACCTTAGAAATCTAATACGAGATAACAGACTGAACAAAAACCATCTAATTATCGCAGGGGACTTTAATATTGACCTCTGCGAGCCTGAACACCCTACTGCTGTTAGCTTCCTCAACTGTATGAATTCCTGCTTCCTCATACCCTTAATCACTAGACCAACTAGAATCACTGATAGTACTGCTACGACTCTAGATCACATCTGGACCAACATAACCTCTCCGCTTACTTCAGGTATAATCACCGTTAGCACTACAGACCATAATTACCCCACATTTCTCTTAACAAACATTATCAAACCACCTCTTGAGTCAAGAGAGTTAAGCTTTAGGCTGCACAATGAAACTGCTATAAACAATTTTATAACTGCTGCTGATAATGTCAACTGGGAGTCCGAGTTAGGTAACAGGGGACATCAACCTAGCAGTGCAATCTTTTCTTCAAACAACTCTTAGCCTTTATAACACCCACTGTCCTATGCTTACAAAACAAGTCACAAACAAAAGACTTAACAATCCTTGGCTTACAAAGGGAATACTTAAATCCATTAACAAAAAACACGACCTTGAGAAGAAGTATAGGTTAGGAACCGTCTCCAAAGAATTCTCAAAGAATTACTCGTTATTGCTATCTAAAATAATTAGACGAGCCAAAACTAAATACTATGAAGATAAATTTACCCAAATAAAGAGCAACATTAAAAAAACTTGGAGCACAATTTCACAAATATTGGGATCAAAGAAGATTTTAAATAACAAACCAACACTCCTGTCCAATAACGTTGGTCAGCTTTCAGCCTCTGATTCTGCTATTGAGTTCAATAGGTTCTTCTCTTCCATTGGGTCATCCCTTGCAAATGATATTCCATCTTCCAGTACTGATGTTAAGGACTATCTTACAGGTAACTATCCACAGTCTCTGTACCTAAAGCCTACTATTTCTACTGATGTCAATGCGATTAAGGACTTGCCCGAAACGCTCCGCGTACTAGTGGCTGTACAAGAATGTAACAACTCTTGTATATATCTCAAAAAAAAAAAAAAAAAAAAAAAAAAAAAAAAAAAAAAAAAAAAAAAAAAAAAAAAAAAAAGATAATCCTTTCCCTTAAAACCAAGTCTAGTGCCCTCGAGGAGATACCAACTTTAATTTACAAAAAAGCCTCCAGATCTTTAGCCCCTGCTATTGCATTGCTCTTCAACAAGTCACTTGAACTCCAAACCTTTCCTGACATTCTAAAAAAAGCAAGAGTAACCCCTGTCCACAAATGTGGTGATCTCACAGATGTTGCGTACTTTGCGTATTATCTGCTGCGTACATCTCTGCTGCTACCATGCAAAACAATTCTAAGCTCGGCAAGGCCGCAAAGAATGATAGCACACCTATCAGGATGAACCCAACCAGCCAAGCTAGCAACAGGAATAACGCGGCTGTCTCCCCCTTAGTGGCTACCGGGGGCAGTACCGACCCTCCCTGCGTCAACAATAACAAACCTTCCCAGCCGGTCCGTCTAATTACCAAAAACTACCACATACTACACACGCTTCAGAAAACTTCCTGGCAATACGTTAGTAATGAATAAATATGATATATTTACTCATTATAATGTTGGTGCTGAATGTACAACACGAAAAAACATAATTTTAATCTGAAAAAGTATCTTTTTATAAAGAAATTAGACGAAAATAAAAAGCTGGTGACGCCAAATCAAGTCGACGATCCAAGCTTCGGTTAGGTTAGGTTAGGTTTGGTTAAGTTAGGTTAGGTTAGGTTAGGTTAGGTTAGGATAGGTTAGGATAGGTTAGGTTAGGTTAGGTTAGGTCAGCCTAACTTAATATATCATATTTATTCATTACTAACATATTGCCAGGAAGTTTTCTGAAGCGTGTGTAGTATGTGGTAGTTTTTGGTAATTAGACGGACCCTTCCCAGCTGATTGAAGCGTCGTCACTGACTCGAGCCTTACAACAGTTATGTAACCATATGGAGCAACTTAAACGAGCTGCCTCCCCATGTTCTGACTTTAAGCGTCTCGCTGATAATCCATGGCTCAGATTATTGACTCAAATACATGATGACCAAAAGTCTATAATCCGAGAGCAGTCGGACCTGATAATGAAGCTTCAGAGTGATGCTTTGGCCATGCACAAGATTAACCAAGATCTGTCTGCCAGAGTCGGCCACCTCGAACAGGAATTAAGCTCTCTTCAGATCTCGGTTACTAACTTTAAACCAGCAGAAACCTCTAAGAAGCAAGAAGAGATGCTACAAAAGTTAGAGAACCATTTTAACTCCCTACAACAGCAACACACTGCAACCCAAGACGAATCAGACCAACTTAAGCTCCTTGATTCTGTCATCATCTCATCACATGATTTTCTCCATGAAACTGACAGAGAAGACTGTACTGCCATCGTGATCCAGGAACTGCGTACTAAGTTGAATTATTCAATCGAAGCAAGAGACATTAAGTCAGCTTATAGAGTGGGTACCAAATCATCTGGTACAAACAACAGAAAGATACGGGTGAAGTTAGATAGCTGCTCCCGCAAGTCAGACCTTATCACTACTGCAGTCGCTAGGAAATCCAATGTTTATGTGAACGAATGTCTTACCAGATTCAGACAAAATCTCTTATTTAAACTACGTGGAATTTGCAAAAGATCCACTGCTATTAAACATTGTTTTGTGCGCGATGGTAAAATAATAGCTAGGAAGACTGACTCTGGAAAAACTTATGTCATAACCACTGAAGCACACCTCACTTCTTTCCTGGATGACTGTGGGATATCAGTTGAATAACCAGAACATAATTTGTAGTCTCACATAAAACCAAAGTGTACTTAAGCTCTGCCTTTCCTTTCCAAAGGTGTTTATTTTTATTTTTATTTTATTTTTTTTGTTTGTCATCTTTGCCTGTTTTATACTCTTAATTATTTGTTCTTAGTTAATCCCCTTGTCACTAAACCTAGGGCTTTTTATTACCCTGTTAATTAACCATTACTAAGCTAATTATCTTCAAGATCATTTTTTTTATGAATATTATTTTTCTTATTATTTTTTTATTTTACATTTATATTGTCAGTCTCTACTGATTTTTTGTTTTTTATTTTATGTAACTTCTGTGTCCTTCCTGGCTATCTATTGGATCTTTATTTTACTTCTAAATTGTTACTATTTTATTGTATTTGCTTTTATTCTTGTGTTTTGCTTTATCGTGTATCTTGTATCGTGATCCCTCTGCATCTCTATGCACACTGATATTGATCCTGATCAAAATCTTCTGTCTCATATCTACACCAACCAGCACATTGATCATCATTATTGCAAGTATTACACAGCACACCAGGCTAAAAACAAACTTCAAAATAGCACCTGTCTATCAGTTTATAACCAAAATGTTAGATCACTTGGTAAACATTTTGACGATTTAAATGCACTACTCACAGCACTAGGTACTAACCTATCGTTCATTATTTTAACAGAAACTTGGCTAAATAAAGACTATACCCAACTCTACAACTTAGCTGGTTATAAAGCCATTCATAACTGTAGGCCTAATAAAAAAGGTGGTGGCACAGCTATATATTACCGAGATACATTTATCTGCAACAGTGTTATTAGTGACAGAGATGACTACTGTGAATATACTTTTGCTCAGTTTACAATTAAATCCCTTAAATCCTCTTTGACTATTGGAGCCATCTATAGATTTCCCAATACTAACATAGCTTCTTTCTCAGACAACCTAAGGAATCTTATTATAAACAACAATCTCAACAAAAACCACATCATTCTGGGAAGAGACTTTAATATTGACCTGGGTCAACAAAATTGCTCTCAAGTTGACTATTTCCTTAACAGCATGAACTCCTGTATGCTAATCCCCACAATCACCAAACCTACCCGAGTCACTCAAACATCAGCCACTACCTTGGACCACATATGGACAAACATAACAGCTCCCCTTGTATCTGGTATAATCTACGACAGAACAACTGACCACTATCCTACCTTTCTCATAGCGGACATGGACATTACACCACCAAAAAGCAAGAAACTTTCATTTAGGCTACACAGTGAATCAGCTTTAGACAATCTTACAGAGGCACTTTACAATATTAACTGGGATTCTGAATTCAATAATACCCATGATATAAATTCATTAGCTAACCTCTTCCTCTCCAAAACTCTAAGCCTCTACAACCTTCATTGTCCCCTTCTTACCAAGCAAGTAACTGACAAAAGATTAAACAATCCATGGCTCACAAGTGGCATTCTCAACTCAATCAACAAGAAACATGAATATGAAAAGAAAGTTAGGATTGGCCTAGTTTCAAAGGAAGTAGCTAAAAGGTACTCATCAATGCTTACCAGTATCATAAGAAAGGCAAAACTTGCATATTATGTGAATAGATTCAATGAAGCAAAGGCAACATGAAAAGCACTTGGAAAACAAAATCTAGTATCCTAGGAACTAAACAACACTCACATAACCAAATAAAACTCTACAAGGGTGGGGATATACCGTCAACTGATTTAGAAATGGCAAATGAATTTAATAGTTTCTTTTCATCGGTTGGTGCTAATCTTGCCAGTAAAATCCCACAGACTCAGACACATATTACACATATCTCTCAGGCAGCTATCCAAACTCTCTTCGCCTTTCACCGATCAGCCCGGCAGATGTTGTGTCCATCATACACTCTCTAAAAACCAAGGCAGGGAACACCAGTGAAATTCCGTCCATTGTGTACAAGAGAGCCTCCCATGCCCTTGCCCCACCCATTGCACTACTGTTCAACAAATCTATAGAGTGTCACACCTTCCCTGATATCCTCAAAAAAGCAAGAGTAACGCCAGTCCATAAAGGAGGCAATCCGGCGGACATAAACAATTATAGACCAATATCAAATCTACCCATTCTTTCAAAAATATTTGAAAAAATTATTTACAAACAGGTCTATTCCTACCTCGTAAAATTCGATATACTCAGCCCCTGCCAGTTTGGCTTCCGGTCCCAAAAGAGCACCAACGATGCAATTATCAGTCTCCTTGACGTTATCTACTCAGCCCTTGACAAAAATGAGTTTCCGATTGGACTCTTCATTGACCTAAGAAAAGCCTTTGATACTGTTAATCACAACTACCTTTTACTTAAACTCCAGCATTATGGAATCCGAGGCCTTGCCCTTGACTACATCCGATCCTATCTTAGTGAGAGACACCAATATGTAACCATCAATGATACAACTTCTTCCACTCTACCAATTACCGTTGGAGTGCCACAGGGCAGCATCTTAGGACCTCTTCTATTTCTTATATATATAAACGATCTGCCTAATGTCTCTAATATTCTCAAACCTATATTGTTTGCTGACGATACTACCCTTATCTATTCAACCCTCAACCCACATACTGTTGTGAATAATGAATTAAAAAAAGTCCACTTATGGATGTCAACGAACAAACTAACATTAAACATCGAAAAGACTTACTACATCTTATTTGGAAGCAAATCATCAAATGCAATTCAGCTACAGATAGACAACATTAACATCAGTAATAAAAATGATGACAAGTTTCTTGGCCTATTCCTAGACAAGAGACTCAACTTCAGCACCCACATTCAACACATAACTAAGAAAGTCTCTAAGACAGTTGGTATACTCTCCAAAATCAGATATTATGTTCCTAACTCTGCTCTACTCTCACTATATTATGCACTAATCTACCCCTATCTTAATTATGGTATCTGTGCATGGGGGTCTACCACTGCAAACCACCTTAAGCCCATCATCACACAGCAAAAATCTGCTATCAGAATAATAACTAACTCTGCTTTCAGACAACACTCAGCTCCCTTGTTTAAATCCCTAAATTTGCTAAATATTATCTCCCTCTACACATTCTCTTGTGTCAACTACATTTACAAAACCCTGTTCTTAAATGCAAACCATGCTCTGAAACTCTCCCTGGACAGATGTAATAGGACCCATTATCACCACACCAGAAATAAATATCTCTTTGATATCCCCAGGGTCAAGCTTAATCTGTGTAAACACTCTATGCAAATTAAGGGACCTAGTCTATAGAACTCACTCCCTAGTGAATTGAAAAACTGTAAAACTTTTGCCTTATTTAAAAGCAAAACCAAAAAGTACCTAATTTCATCTTCTTAGTTTCCTACACTGAGCTTTAAATTTGCTCTGTACCTAGTGTTACCCAATCTCCTAATTTTTATGTAGTATCAAACAACCTTATCATTGTGTTCATTGCTCTCTTCTTTTATGTGTTAGCCATATGCTGTATTGTGACTACCAATTTTTGTCAACTATCATTCTAGCTGTCATTGCAATCAATCTTATATTGTTTCTGCTGTATTGTGCCAACCAATTTTTGTCAACTACCATTCAAGCTGTCATTGCAATCAATCTTAGCTACCTATGTGCTTTAATATACTGTACCTACAATTTTCTCTCATCTTCTTTTTTTCATTCCATGTAACTGTTAACCTTTTTTTGTCTATAAATTTTGCAAGTATTTACCTCCTTAAAATTTTCTTAGATTAAGGACCCGCCCAAAACGCTGCGCGTACTAGTGGCTTTACAAGACTGTAATTACCATATTATGTATCCTCACATTCACAATGTACATTCTTGTATATGCATAAATAAATAAATAAATAAATAAATAAATAAATAAATAAATTCACAGGAACATACTGGAGCCTGTCAGTAAGGTAAGATTTGAGGTATTGCAGGGAGTGTCCTCTGACTCCATAATGATGTAATTTAAGAAGAAGGTTTTGGTGGTTGACAGTTTCAAAAGCCTTACGCAGGTCCACAAATAACCCAACAGGGAACTCATTTTTATCAAGAGCTGCATGAATCAAGTTAATCATACTAATAAGTGCATCGTTTGTGCTTTTTTGGGGTCTGAAGTCATATTGGCAAGAGCTAAGTATATTGTGTTTGGCTAGATGAGAGTAAAGCTGCTTGTGGATTAGTTTTTCAAAATTTTTTGACAAGTTAGGCAGGATTGATATAGGTCTGTAATTGTTAACATCTGTGAGATCACCACATTTGTGTACAGGGGTGTTACGACCCTGGGTTCCTCAGTAGAAACCAGAGGTCAAAACTGAGCTAATAAACTGCCTTTTAGTATTGAAAACACATCACGAGGTGTACTTGTTTGTATCTTCCCTGCCAGACGTAAGACTATTCTTGTTTCTCAAAGAGCATTTAAAGACTGAGCTGGGGGTTGATTGTTAAATAATAACATAGGCACCAACTATGTTTACTAATACTTTCTAGTTATTTGTAAAGTAAACCTGAGTAAACTTGGGATAGGGCTGCAGTACGATTAGTTGAGCAGTCTGCCGGCAGTGAGCCAGCTGGGGGAAAGGAGACTGAGAGTCCTGCTCTGAGCTGGCGTAGGGTGGACAGGATCCTCCTACCCTTCCTCCTCGTTTCTTATTTCTGTGTCTTGTTCAAGCTAAGTATATACTGTGTACATTATTCATTTTCTGGCATACACGTGTTCTATGTGTAGAGTAGTATACTTTTGTGTGTAGTAGGTGTTTTTCGAGTTTATATTACTAGTTATAATAATAATAATAATAATTTTTATTTAGGCAAAGGTACATATATAAAGAGATTTTACAAAGTTTGTTGGCTTTATAGATAGAGCTAGTACATACAATGCCTAAAGCCACTATTACGCAAAGCGTTTCAGGCAGGAAAAAACACTACTGACTAAAGCTTAAAACTAATGGGTAAAAAGAAAAAAAATGCGTTGAGTACAAATAAAAATAGAGGTAAAAGAGGGGGGAACATTGTTGAAAAAACAGCACAAATACAATTACAAATTATTACAGAAAATTACATTAAAACAGCGTTGATTTGAAAAACAAAAAAACAAAACAAAAAACATACATGGGTTGACAATAGAGGGGTAAGGTAGGTTACAGGGAATTTATTAGGTATAGCTTCGTTTTTAACTTAAACTGGTTGAGAGAGGTACTGTCTTTAACATGGTTGGGAAGGTCATTCCACATTCTGGGCCCCTTGATTTGTAGAGCATTTCTGGTTTGATTAAGTCGTACTCTAGGAATATCAAAACTGTATTTATTTCTGGTGTGGTGCTCATGGGTTCTGTTACAACCTTCTATGAAGCTTTTGAGATCAGGATTGGCATTACAGTTTAGCGTTTTATATATGTATAATATTTATTTATTTATTTATTTATTTATTTATTTATGCATATACAAGAATGTACATAAGGAATGTGAGGATACAATTATGGTAATTACAGTCTTGTAAAGCCACTAGCACGCGCAGCGTTTCAGGCAGGTCCTTAATCTAAGAAAATTTAAGAAAATACACTCAATACACATGAGAGAATGTGCAGTGACTTAATGTCTAACATATTCAGGGATTTGAGTAGGGGTACCGAGTGATGTCTGGGGCCAGAATTGGATATTGTCCTAATAGCAGCTTTGTGTTGAGTAATTAGAGGACGTAAGTTATTTTGGGTAGTAGAGCCCCAAGCACAAATACCATAGTTGAGATATGGATAGATAAGGGAGTAATAGAGAGTCACCAGGGCAGGGCGTGGTACATAATATCTGATCTTAGAAAGAATGCCCACAGTTTTTGAAACTTTTTTTGATATGTTTAGAATGTGTCCCTGGAAATTCAGCTTGTGGTCAATGAGAATGCCAAGGAATTTGCCATCTAATTTGTTACAAATTTGGGTATTGTTTATTTTGAGATTTATTTGATTAGAGGATTTATTGCCAAACAGAATATAGAAAGTTTTGTCAATGTTAAGGGTGAGTTTGTTGGCAGTTAGCCACAGATGGACTTTATTTAGCTCAGTATTTACTGTGGCATTTAGAGCAAGGGGATCAGGACTGGAGTAAATGAAGGTTGTGTCGTCAGCAAATAGGATTGGTTTGAGGTGTTGGGAGGCATTTGGAAGGTCATTAATGTAGATGAGAAAGAGGAGAGGGCCAAGTATGCTGCCCTGGGGAACACCAATGTTGATGGGTAGGGTGGGAGAAATTGTATTATTCACAGAAACACATTAGAGCCTGTCAGTAAGGTAGGATTTGAGGTATTGTAGGGAGTGTCCTCTGACACCATAATGATGTTATTCTAAAGGAGGTTCCAGTGGAACCACGTGGTCTCCCTACCCTAAGCTGACTCTAGCTTCAAGTGTTTCCCTAGTAGAACTTTACCCTAGCTTGTGTTCAGTGTAAAACCTTGTATCCTGTCTATGTGGACCAAGGCTTTTTTTTTTTGAGATATATACAAGAGTTGTTACATTCTTGTACAGCCACTAGTACGCGTAGCGTTTCGGGCAAGTCCTTAATCCTATGGTCCCTGGAATACGATCCCCTGCAGCGAAGAATCGTTTTTTCATCCAAGTACACATTTTACTGTTGCGTTAAACAGAGGCTACAGTTAAGGAATGCGCCCAGTAAATCCTCCCCGGCCAGGATACGAACCCATGACATAGCGCTCGCGGAACGCCAGGCGAGTGTCTTACCACTACACCACGGAGACTGTAAACGTAACGTAAGATAAGATAAGATTACGTAACGTAAGATTACGTTTTAACGTAAGATAGTGTGGTAAAGTAATTATTGTTTTTGTTATTGGTGTGAATGTATATGGGGGGTTGTTAAGGGGTTAATAAATAAGTAAGTGAAGTAAGAGAGTATCAGTTCTTCCTGTGTAGGAGATCTTAAATCAACCTCTAGACTGATCTTGTGTGTAGCCAAGTATTCAGCACTGCTTATAGTTTTATTTTGGGGCCGGGCCTGTTAGATCTCCCATTTTGATAACTCTTAATGCATACTATTGCCCCTATATCCAGATAATACTAGGCCCCATAGTACAGACACCCCATTATTTAACAAGTGGTTGGCCTGACCGGGACGAACAGTAAATTGAAAAAAAAAAAAAAATTTGAGTGCCAAAACTAAAAATTCTTGTTTTCCGCAGAACGGTTGTGTTAGCCTAGGGCCCAGCTCATGTAGCAAAGGATTCATTTTTACTGACTGGACACCCAGCTGGATCTCTTCACGATTAAGGTAAGTGTGGCCTTGTGTTAGGGGCCGTGCAAATTTTTGGTTTTTCCAAATTTTTTATATTTTATTTTTTATTTGGCTAGGAGCTAAATTAATTAGTGATGGAGGCTAAAATGCAGGAACTGGTAGGGAATCCTTCAGTGGTAGAGATAAAGAAACTTACCAAGTCTAATTTAGTATTGTTAGGCAAGGAATTTGGCCTAGAATTAAATGACGCGGATAAAAAGTGGACTTTGGTGAATGAAATATTACAACATTGTATTGATCAAGAACTATTGGCAAGTGATACACGTTTATGCCAGCCTAGCCAAGCGGAAAGTGCAGCTCATAGGGACAGAGAGTTAGCTCTAGAGTTAGCAAAAATAAAATTAGAGGAGCAAAGACTCAAAACCGAGGAGGCTAGAATTAGAGCAAATACCACTGGATCTCCACCGGCCGGGGATTCAAACCCCAGGCATTATGAGAAAAAGCATAACTTGCTTGCCTGAATTTTCAGAGTCAGACCCTGAAAGGTTTTTCAACCATTTTCAGAGATTGGCCATGTCCATGACCTGGCCAAAGAAAGAGTAGGTGAAAATCCTACAGGGAAGACTTAGGGGTAAGGCCCAAGATATTTTTATAAATATGCCTGATGAAGAGTGTTTTGAATATGATAAAGTCAGGGAACGAATTTTGTGGGCATATGAAATTACTCCTGAAGCTCACCGCCAAGCTTATCGCAACCTTAGGCCTACTCACAACCAATCGCTCACTGAATTTGCTGATGATCAAATTAGATTGTTTGATAAATGGATTCGCTCGGCTAAAGCCGAAACATACGAGGCACTTAAGAATATTATGTTAATAGAACAATTTATAGATAGTATGCCAGATATTGTAGCACATGTCACGTGGAGGTGGGTGGGCCGGGGCTCTGCTAGCACTCAGCTGCTAGGGGCTCAAAAGGCCGAATACTCAGCCCCTCCGACTCCCGGGATTTACCGGAGTCTCCTTGGTCACACAGGAGAGGACCAACAATGCCCACCTCCGCAGGTCTTTGCTTCCACCACAAAAGGGGGGGGGGGTGCCACTGATTCACCCTGGAAGCCCTTCAGTCAAACACGGGGAAACTGCTGTTAACAGTTCCGGCCTAGACCCGTGGAGGAGTGAAGGAAGACTCAGGCTTACCTTATAATAATAACCTCCCTGAGTCTTGCCTGCCAGACAAAAAGGTTGCAGGAACTCCTTTCTTGCCTGTCTTCTCTATCTTCTTCCTAACAAAGTCGCCAGCTGGGTTATTATATCTGCACCCCAGCAATGCAGTTCAGTGGGTGTATTATATATTGTTTGCAGCCAGAAGATTGCTACTCTCATAGATCTGCTACTAGACTGTTGGCCCAGGGTACTCTCCCAGGAAGGTCTGTGTGGCTTTACCTCTCTATAGCCACTACGTTAATAGTTGCCACCATTCAGGCACTGATACTGATCGGATGGCTAAGGGTACACTTTTATGTAAGTCTGTGCTGTCTTTACCACTCACCAGGCCATAAGAACTTCTATAGAGAACGTTGTGTTCCCTAGGTGGTACTGTGATAACCTTCGTGTATGCTCATAGATAAATATTATAAATGGAGGCACACTCAAACACAATGATAAAAGTGTGAATTTACTGATGCAAATTACATGAACACACACACAATCACAAGTAATACATGAATATGGAAATAAGGATAATAAGTCTGGAGATCGTCAGCCTCTTCTTCCACGACCTTCAACACTCCTTCAACTGGGCAGAAAGACAGGAGTCCCACACTCTCTCACAGGAGGGCCTCTTCACGACGGCGGCGCCTCTTCTTCACTGTCCTGCCATCAATACACACTGTCCTCTCTGACAGTCCTGGACACAAGCTGCCTTGCAGCCTATTCTGCTACTAAAGTATTAATGTCCTGTTGCCACATACATAAGTAACTATTGTGGCCTAACTAGCCTACTCACACAAGGGATAATGGGAGGGAAAATGATCTACCTTACATTCCTGGCTCACGACGCCTGTCCCTCGATGGTGTGAGGTTTCCACGCTTCCTTGGGTCGATCCTTGACGATCCAGGACGTTCCACAGGTCCTCAGGTGTCGTGGAGCCTTCGCGTCGTCGCCGTTCCAATCCCTGAGATTCAGCTGCCCCAATCCTGGTTCATCGATGGGCGCTGAGCTAATCACTATTTTTCCCCCACTCGCCCCTTCCACAAGGCGTTGCTCCTTGTCCTAGGCACGGTGTCGTCCTTCCAAAACCCTCAGTGGATGTGACCCGGTCACAGCTAGGCTTGCCCGCCACACCTTTCCAGGCCCCCCAACGTTCAGCGTCGCCGCCCAGCGTCGTCGCCGAATATTTTCCAAGTTTGGCACTCTTTCGCTCAATAAACTTGGTTCCTTTTCGCTTCCCAGAAGCGCGGGGTCTCCAATACATGAGATGGGCTGCAATAGCCAGCACTAATCCACTAAGAAAGGCGTGTAGAGCCTCTAATCCTTGAGAGCAGACCGAGGCGCGTCCTGTCGCTTCCAAGGTCGGGTCAACTCTGACGTTGGCGCCGCCCGGGGTACTCGGTGACGTCATGGCGGGCCCTGATTGGTCGCTCGCGACCTAAGTCGGCCAATCCGAGATCGGCTAGTGTCCCTTCCAAAAGGTCATATCTGCATTAGGGGATACTCTTTCATTTTATAACAGGGCGCCAATTTCCCCTTACTTACAACTTATAATGTAACTTCCTTCCCCTAACTGGCAGCCGGTCTGGTCGCCACATATATCAATAGACTCCCTGAACCACAGAGAATCAGTAGGGAGAGCTGATATGACTCTTAAAGCAGGAAAACGAAAGAGATAGGAGAGGGCACCGTAACACACAGTATATTAGAGGAAGGGTAGAGGTAAATTCTAATTTAGGGGATTTGGCCAAGATGGCAGAACTACCAGTTGGCGGGCAAAAGGCCCAATAAAAATAATTATACCCCACAGAGTAGCAAAACTTATAACCACAGCCAGTCCAGACCAGCTCATTCTAACCCTTTACCTAATGCACCTTCTGTTTCAGACATAACTAACCCTGTTAAATTGTCTAACCCCACGACACCTAAGAGTGAACCGAAGGGTAATTCTGTTAGTAATGTCTCTTCTCTCCGACGTATCTGTGGTCACTGTAAACGTCCAAACCACGGTATTAGCCGTTGTTGGCAACTGTACCCGGAAAAAAAAACCAATGCTCTAGTTGTGACACAGGGCTTGAGGCCTTCGGAAGGGTTAGGGAGTAAGACCTCCAACCCACAGTGGTTGGACTTGCTTACCCCATTCTTATCGAAAGGGAGACTACTTTTGTCTGAGGGTTCTTCTTGGAAGGACGTGGTGATCTTCCGAGACACCGGTGCCATCCAGACTTTAATTTTAGAGAGTGCTTTGCAAGGTGCCAACACTCTCGACACTGGAGAGGTGGTACTAGTCGAGGGTGTCATTAGTGATACTCGAGCAGTACCCCTCCATAAGGTTACCCTGGAATCTGATTTCCACAAGGGTGTTTGTACAGTTGGAGTCACTTCATACGTACCATTCCCTAATGTTGATGTAATAGTTGGTAATGATTTAGCAGGGGATAAGGTAGGGGACTCTAGACTGCCTATTATGTTGCCTACCCCTAAGGTTTGCCTGGATCCACCCGCCGCAGAGGATAATGTTGTGTATCCTGCGTGCGCAGTGACCAGGTCTATGGGACTTAAATGTAAGGGCAGCCCCGTGCTTGCCAAGGTGGTAAATCCCGAGGACGCGAGGAGCTTTCCGAGTGGTGAAAACCAAGTGGACCTTGCGGACACATTCATGGCCCGACTCTGTGACGTGGCCGAGGACATTGTGGAGAGCCTGCCACCGCCACCTACCGAGAGTAGTGGGGAGGTGGAGGAGAACACTGTTGAGCAATGGCATCTGACCAAGGCCTAGATGCCTCCTTGAGTGAGTTACAGAAAGCTGACCCCACTCTTGCAGATTGTCATGAGACAGCCGTCTCTATGGAGGAAATTGTAGACGCCGCAACTGGGTGCTACTGCAATGATCGGATTTTGATGAGAAAATGGAGACCACAGAGTGCTCCCTTGTCAAATGATTGGGAGGTAGTCCACCAGGTTATGTTGCCGACCTGCTATAGAGAAAAGAGTTTTGGCAGCTGCTCATGATGATCCTATTGGGGGACATCAAGGTATTAATATTACGTATCACAAAATTTTAAAGTATTTTTTCTGGCCCAAGCTGAAAAGCGATGTGGCAAAATTTTGTAATGCATGTATTGTTTGTCAACTGGTTGGGAAACCAAACCAGACTCCACCTAAAGCTCCTCTAAGGCCTATTGTCATGCCAGAGGAACCATTTTCTAATGTGGTATTGGACTGTGTTGGTTCATTACCTAGAACTAAGTCTGGTAATATTTACCTAATCACGATGATGTGTATCACTACTCGTTACCCAGAGGCTTTTGCTGTGAGGAACATCCGAGCAAAAACTGTTGCTGCTCGTATGTTGCAATTTTTTTCCACTTTTGGACTGCCTCGGGTCGTGCAAACTGACAATGGTACTAACTTTAAGTCTGATATTTTTTAACAATTTTGTAAGGACCATGGAATAACTCATAAGGTTTCCAGCCCATACCATCCACAGAGTCAGGGGGTAATTGAACGTTTCCATCTAACTCTGAAGCAGATGTTGAAGACATCGTGCGAGAGTTCCCACACCTTCTGGGATGAGAATTTACCGTATGTTTTGTTTGCGGCTAGAGAGGGGTTACAAAGTTCACTGGGTTGTTCTCCTTTTGAGTTAGTCTTTGGCCATAAAGTTCGTGGACCCTTGCAAATGTTACAGGAGAATCTGTTAGGGAACGTAACGTTAACTGAAGGTTCAGCTTTCTTTCCGCAACACCACCAGAGACTCAAGGACTGCAAGGCGGCGGCACTAAAGTATCTTGGGAAGGCCCAAGAAAAGATGAAAGAACGTAACGATGCTAAGGCTAAGTGGCGGGTATTTCAGCCTGGCGACCCTGTCCTGGTATTAAAGCCTCGACTAGGGAACACTATGTCCCACAAGTACGAAGGCCCCTACATTGTGACAGAAAAGACTGGGGACCTCACGTACAAAGTGAGGCACTCTGACAAGCGTAACCAGGTAATGCTCGTACATGTAAATCGGCTGAAGAAGTTCCCGGGCCCCAGGCCCATTGCACTAACCAATGTTTCCATTTCCAGTGAGGGAGGGGATGATTGTTCTGGGGACCCAACTAATCTCATTCTCAATAATTCTAGTTCTGTGAATGCTGTGGAGGACGGACTGTCCCATTTGCAGATGGCCCAACGTGAAGAGGTGCAGTCGTTGGTTGCTGAATTCTCCAGTCTGTTTGGGGAGGTCCCGACCCAGACTGATGCCATTTGCCATGATGTCAAGTTGACGGACTACACCCCCATTCGCCTTCAACCATATCGGATGAGTCCAGAAAAGAAGGCCATCGTACAGAAGGAGGTCGACTTCTTGCTCCAGCACGGTCTCATCCGGCCGAGCCAGGGCTCTTGGTGCTCGCCCTGCCTTTTAGTCCCCAAACCAGACGGCTCCTGGCGATTATGCACCGACTATCGGCAGCTCAACAAGGTGACCACTGTGGATGCCTACCCGCTGCCCCTCCTCGAGGACTGCATCGACGAGCTGGGAAACGCCACGTATGTCTCAAAATTCGATCTCTCAAGGGGGTACTATCAAATCCCACTCACTGAACGTGCTAAACAACATACTGCGTTCGTGACACCCGAGGGTGTTTTTGAGTATCAAGTGTTACCGTTCGGCTTGCGTAATGCCCCTGCCAAGTTCCAGAGACTCATGAACTCTTTGCTCGCTAATGTGCCAAATTGTCGGACGTATTTAGATGATATGGTGCTCTTTGACAGTAATTGGGCTGACCACATAGCTAGGTTACGCCAGTTGTTCACAATCTTGAAAAAGGCAAATCTTACCTTAAATGCAAAAAAGTGTCATTTTGGCCAAGGCACAGTGACGTACCTCGGTTATGAAGTGGGCCAAGGAAAAGTATTACCTCGGCAAGATAAAATCAGTGCCATTCTGGAGTATCCCGTGCTTCAGTCTAAAAAGGACATTCAACGATTTATCGGTATGTGTGCGTACTATCGACACTTTTGTCAGAACTTTTCCAGTGTGGCCACTCCTCTCACAGACTTGCTGCGGAAGGCCGTTAAATTTAAGTGGTCATCAGACTGTGCAGAGGCATTTAAAAATTTGAAATTGATCTTAGCTTCTGCCCCAGTGCTTGCTAGTCCAAGGTTGAAATTGAAAATTAAAATTGAATTGAAATAAGTTTATTGAGGTAAAATACACACAAAGGGATGAGGTAGCTCAAGCTATTCTCACCCCATTCAGTACAACGTGTTAATATATACATAGACACACATCACAAATAAACACATATACATTTCCTCCTTCACAAGTAGTATGGTATCAAACGTAGACACAAATACTTTTATGACCTAGGTATACTGTATAGACAATTTGCAAGGCACCTGCAGATAATTCAACAAAATATTACAATCTTGGTGCAAAATTCTTATATCTCTCAAGAATATCATCAACCTTTCCGTTGTGACACATCCAGGCTATTTGTTCAGGAACAGTCCTTATCTCAGTGTTTCTATATATATTAATCAACGGACAATCAAGAATATAATGGGCAAGGGTGTGAGACCTTAACATACCACATAGTTTACACTTCGTGTCATTATCATGAACATCTATCCCATATTCCCAGTAATATTTGTACCCAAGCCTGAGCCGCATGTACACAGAGTCACTCCAAGCATTTCTCCTTTTACCATAAGTGAAATGGGTGTTTTGACTCACATACATGTAGTGTTGCATGGTTTGACTACTCACATACATTCTCTCTCTCCTCTCCACTCCCGCCTGTGCCTGAATATTTCTGATTTTGCTTCTTATTTGTCTCATTGTGAATTCACATTCAATGTCGACTTGTGGTTTTGATGTGGCACGTTTGGCCAAGTCATCCGCCACCTCATTGAGCACTATTCCAACATGAGATGGAATCCACATGAATTTCGCACTATAACCTTTCAGCTGTATCTCAGTTATTCTTCTCTTACAGTCCTCCACTATAGACATGAAGACTGGGCTTCGACTGTTTAAGGACTCCAGTGCTCCTCGGCTATCGACAAATACAAAAACATTTTTGTCGTCATGACGTACTTCCTCCAAACACGCCAGAATGGCCTGCAGTTCAGCTTGTGTGGATGATATATAATTACTAAGCCGGAGTTCAATTATCCTGTCCACAGTCCCAAACTCCGTATAATCCCTTATTATGACACCACACCCGGTCCTGCCATCCTCCGCCACCGACCCGTCGCAATATACATGTAAACTGTTGCCTCTTGGTAACTGAGATATCATGCTTCCATACAAACACCGTAATTGTCCCGGTTCATGATGAATCTTTTTCACCTTGAGGGGTACAATGTCGACGTCTATTTTCTGTACTTTCCAGGGAGCAGACATATTACACTGTCGAGAGGGTTTACAGCAGTCAAGTACGTCGTATTCCCTGAGGTCATGAGCTAATCCTCTCGTATAGCGTGTCTCCCTCAGTTTCCTGGAAGTGTGTACGTCACTCAAGCAGGCCTGAACGCTCTCAAACAGCTTATCCCTTCCTTTTCTCCGCATGAAACGAATAGATACTCTAGTGTTAATGTCACAGACTCTATCACACACACTCTGTAAATTTAATTCCATTCTCATTATTTCAATCATTGCATTTCTTTGACATCCAAGAATAATCCTCATAGCCTCGTTCTGTATCAGCTCTATTTTTTTAATTCTGCCTTGGCCTGTGTAAGACAATACGGGTGCTGCGTAGTCTATCAGGGACCGAACAGTGCTTATGTATAACATCCGCAAGATAGGTACCCCAACACCTTTACCAGAAAAAGCCAGTGCTTTTAGAGGATGCAGACGGGCTTTACATAAGGTGCTGATATGATTTATTTCAGCATTTTTACTCTCACATGTGTATCCAACATACATGCCCAGATACTTGTACTTCTGTACACGGCTCAGTTTCACACCGTTTAGAGTAAGTGTTATATTTCTTCGTTTCCTATACTCGTATTTGGTTTTATCTGCATTTATAACTAAGCCTAACTTGTGACAGGTTGTACCAAGTATGTTAAGAGCATCTTGAATTGTGTTCCCAGAAGTGCCTTGTATAAGAATGTCATCAGCATATATGATCGTCGTGACCCCTGGAGGATACATCTCTGATGCTAATCTGTTCATTAATACATTGAATAAGGTGGGACTTAATACTCCCCCTTGTGGGGTACCTAACTGAAACCTCCGTTCCTCAGACATGTATCCCTGGTAATACACCTGACCTTTTCTGCCTTGTAGATAATCCCTTATCCAGTGTAGCAATCTCCCTGTTATTCCCAGATTGGCTAATTCGTATAAGATTACTTCCCCGTTGGCTTTATCAAATGCTCCTTGTAGATCAACAAAAACTCTACACTTGTCATCCACATTAGACAAACACTTTAAGAGACAATCCGCAGTACTTTTGCCTTTGATAAAACCAAAGAGATTACTGGACATGTTATCACCTACAAGGTAGAGTAGCCTATTTAACAAAATCCTTTCCATCATTTTACAAAAGCAGGATATTAAGGAGACAGGTCTGTAGCCTCCGTTTGACTTAGGGATAGGAATGATGACAGCCTCTTTCCATTTTCTTGGTAACTTTCCCTCTCTATAACTCATATTAAACAAATCAAGTAAGGGATTAGGTTTCATACCGGCTAAATAATTAAGTATGTCATACGTTACTCCATCTTTTCCCGGAGCAGTGGAGCTGCCACTTTTAAAAGCATCCAGTAGCTCATCGTGGGTTATCTCAGTGCATGTTATAGATCTTGTATTTAAGGCACATAAAGTTACTCTATTTCTAATATTTTCCCATGACTCAATGGTGACTCTCGTGTCTGCAGGTAAGGACTCCATACCAGCAGCACTTGCCCATTTATCTACTAACTCATTAGCAACTTTCCCTGGATCTGAGTGAGCAATGAATTTGGTCTTACAACCCCTGATTTTGTTTACTGCTCTCCATATGTCTTTAAGGTTCTTAGTATTACCAATGGACTGAGCAAATTCTTGCCAGTATCTGTCCCGCGCCTCCTTCCTCACCTGACTGCATTCCCTAGCCACTTCCAACATTGTATTTTTCTCTTCATCCCTCATTCCATTTTTAACCATTCTTTATGCGCACTCCGTAGCATTCTCTCCCATCCCTTGACTTGCTGATCATTAGAATATTTAAATTTCTCAGGTCTGTGCGTCTTGCTTCCCCTGCCCCCGTTATTTTCCCTCTGTACTAATTTCTCTATGTTCTCGACCATGTCCTCGTAAAAACTATCAACGCAGAGCGGCGTGTAATGTTAATACCAATCTCCCATATTTTGAATAAAATAATTTTTCATGTCTTTATTAATATTTAGCCTTTTCCTTTGAAAGTGGACTTGTTTTTTCCCCAGTGGTAATTCAACGTTCAAGGCAAAGTGGTCACTAAGTAGTTCCCGAACTACCCGAGCCTCCCCCATAACCCCTGAGAGTTTAAAATGCAGGCATAGTCAAGCCGTCCTCCCCTGATGTGAGTTGGTTCATTGTTTCCCAAGAGACAGGTATCTGGATGATCTTGTAGAAACTGTAACCACTTGACCCCATTAGCATTAATACTACCCACTGACCCAAGGCTTGTGTGCCGAGCATTAAGGTCCCCAATGACCAGTGAAGGATTAGTATAAATGCAGTCAGGTAAATAGTTAGCGTCGAAGCAGTTCCTGGATACATACAAATTAACTAAGTCTTAACCTAAAGAAGTCTTTAAATAACAAACCGACTCTCCTGTCTAATAACGATGGTCAGCTTTCAGCCTCTGATTCTGCTATTGAGTTCAATAGGTTCTTCTCTTCCATTGGTTCATCCCTTGCAAATGATATTCCATCTTCCAGTACAGACATTAAGGACTATCTTACAGGTAACTATCCACAGTCTCTGTACCTAAAGCCTATTAATTCCACTGACGTCAATGAGATAATCCTTTCCCTTAAAACCAAGTCTGGTGCCCTTGAGGAGATACCAACTTTAATTTACAAAAAAGCCTCCAGATCTTTAGCCCCTGCTATTGCTTTGCTCTTCAACAAGTCACTTGAACTCCAAACCTTCCCAGATATTCTAAAAAAAAGCTAGAGTAACGCCTGTCCACAAATGTGGTGATCTCACAGATGTTAACAACTACAGACCTATATCTATCCTGCCAAACTTGTCAAAAAATTTTGAAAAACTAATCTATAAGCAGCTTTACTCATATCTAGCAAAACTCAATATACTTAGCCCTTGCCAATATGGCTTCAGACCCAAAAAAAGCACTAACGATGCACTTATTAGTATGCTTAACTCGATTCATACAGCTCTTGATAAAAATGAGTTCCCTGTTGGGTTGTTTGTGGACCTGCGTAAAGCGTTTGATACTGTCAACCACCAAAACCTTCTTCTTAAATTACATCATTATGGAGTCAGAGGACACTCCCTACAATACCTCAAATCCTACCTTACTGACAGGCTCCAATATGTTTCTGTGAATAATACAATTTCTCCCACCCTACCCATCAACATTGGTGTTCCCCAGGGCAGCATACTTGGCCCTCTCCTCTTTCTCATCTACATTAATGACCTTCCAAATGCCTCCCAACACCTCAAACCAATTCTATTTGCTGACGACACAACCTTCATTTACTCCAGTCCTGATCCCCTTGCTCTAAATGCCACAGTAAATACTGAGCTAAATAAAGTCCATCTGTGGCTAACTGCCAACAAACTCACCCTTAACATTGACAAAACCTTCTATATTCTGTTTGGCAATAAATCCTCTAATCAAATAAATCTCAAAATAAACAATACCCAAATTTGTAACAAATTAGATGGCAAATTCCTTGGCATTCTCATTGACCACAAGCTGAATTTCCAGGGACACATTCTAAACATATCAAAAAAAGTTTCAAAAACTGTGGGCATTCTTTCTAAGATCAGATATTATGTACCACGCCCTGCCCTGGTGACTCTCTATTACTCCCTTATCTATCCATATCTCAACTATGGTATTTGTGCTTGGGGCTCTACTACCCAAAATCACTTACGTCCTCTAATTACTCAACACAAAGCTGCTATTAGGACAATATCCAATTCTGGCCCCAGACATCACTCGGTACCCCTATTCAAATCTCTGAATATGTTAGACATTAAGTCACTGCACATTCTCTCATGTGTATTATACATATATAAAACGCTAAACTATAATGCCAATCCTGATCTCAAAAGCTTCATAGAAGGTTGTAACAGAACCCATGAGCACCACACCAGAAATAAATACAGTTTTGATATTCCTAGAGTACGACTTAATCAAACTAGAAATGCTCTACAAATCAAGGGGCCCAGAATGTGGAATGACCTTCCCAACCATGTTAAAGACTGTACCTCTCTCAACCAGTTTAAGTTAAAAGCGAAGCTATACCTAATAAATTCCCTGTAACCTACCTTACCCTTCTATTGTCAACCAATGTCTGTTTTTTCTTTAAAGAGCGCTGTTTGTCGACATAATTGTATTTGTGCTGCTTTTTCATCTATGTTTTCATTTCTTGTTTTCATTCTACTCATTATGCTCAATTAGTATTAAGCTTGTCATTTAAGTTTATCATGCCCGAAACGCTTTGCGTAATAGTGGCTTTAGGCATTGTATGTACTAGCTCTACCTATAAGTCAACCAATCCTTGTAAAAATTTATTGTATGTATGTACCTTACCTAAATAAAATTGTATTGTATTGTATTGTATTGTAACTACAATAAATTCCCCTTCCCTTAATGATAATTTAACACAGACACTCTCTATACTTTGCGTTTTTGATGGCGGTTCTACTAACTCTGCTGGTATGGAGTTCTTAACATAAATCGACGTGCCTCTGATGTTATTTGCGGCGAAGAGGTTAAACCCTTTATAACCATTTAATTTCAATATGCCTTCATTCCTATCCCCTGTCTCCTGGAGAGCTACAACATCAATATCATTTCCCATCACATAACAATGAACATCTGTAACCCTGTTTCTTAAACCATTAACATTCCATGACAACACTTTCAGCCTAGGGTGATCTATTATTAATCAATTCACTGTCTAAGTCATCCCTAATAAGTTCACTAAATGATAGCCATACATTGTATAACATCTCCCACCTCCTCCCAAGTTCACCAGTAAAAGCGACATTGCGATTCTCAAGAGATTTTTTCAGTCCTGTTTTTCAGTTTTTTTCAGTCCAAGGTTCGACCGACCTTTTAAAATTCATGTTGATGCGTCTGACTCGGGTGCTGGTGCAGTGTTGTTGCAAACTGGGGATGATCAGGTGGAACACCCAGTATATTATTACTCTGTGAAATTTGACAAGGCGCAACGCAATTATTCAGTGGTAGAAAAAGAGGCGTTGGCGCTAGTGTTAACATATAAAAAGTTCGAAGTTTACCTCACAGGTATTATAGTGGAAGTTTACACAGACCATAACCCACTAGTCTTTATGAATCAGATGAAGGGGAAGAATAAACACATCCTCAGGTGGGCATTGTACCTACAGGACTTCAATCTTTCCATTGCCCACCTACCGGGCCGGCTCAACGTGATAGCCGACGCTCTGTCCCGGTTGCCTGAATAACATTCATCTGAGCAGCAGGAAGCCATTTACCAACTGTCATGCTTTAGTTATGTATTTTTTTAGGTTCCTTTGTGACATTAAATATTCCGTGTCCAATTTATTTACTTCTCTGTTTTTTTTTTTTGTGTATGTGTTTTTTTTTCTTGCAGAGAATTCCTTTGTACCTTTCTTGGAGAGAAATTGTTGTTTTTGATTGAGTTTTTTGTATTTTTTTGTAAGAGTATACAGAGAATAAAAAGGAAAATATGACTACTATTCTAGTAGTCACATTTTTTTTTTTCTCTGAAGGAGGGAGGAGTGTTACGACCCTGGGTTCCTCAGTAGAAACCAGAGGTCAAAACTGAGCTAATAAACTGCCTTTTAGTATTGAAAAAGCATCACGAGGTGCACTTGTTTGTATCTTCCCTGCCAGACGTAAGACTATTCTTGTTTCTCAAAGAGCATTTAAAGACTGAGCTTGGGGTTGATTATTAAATAATAACATAGGCACCAACTATGTTTACTAATACTTTCTAGTCATTTGTAAAGTAAACCTGAGTAAACTTGGTATAGGGCTGCGGTACGATTAGTTGAGCAGTCTGCCAGCAGCGAGCCAGCTGGGGGAAAGGAGACTGAGAGTCCTGCTCTGAGCTGGCTTCGGGTGGACAGGATCCTCCTACCCTTCCTCCTCGTTTCTTATTTCTGTGTCTTGTTCAAGCTAAATATATACTGTGTACATTATTCATTTTCTGGCATACATGAGTTCTATGTGTTGAGTAGTATACTTTGTGTGTAGTAGGTGTTTTTCGAGTTTATATTAATAGTTATTCTAAAGGGGGTTCCAGTGGAATCACGTGGTCTCCCTACCCTAAGCTGACTCTAGCTTCAAGTGTTTCCCTAGTAGAACTTTACCCTAGCTTGTGTTCAGTGTAAAACCTTGTATCCTGTCTATGTGGACCAAGGCTTTTAACGTAAGATAGTGTGGTAAAGTAATTATTGTTTTTGTTATTGGTGTGAATGTATATGGGGGGTTGTTAAGGGGTTAATAAATAAGTAAGTGAAGTAAGAGAGTATCAGTTCTTCCTGTTTAGGAGATCTTAAATCAACTTCTAGACTGATCTTGTGTGTAGCCAAGTATTCAGCACTGCTTATAGTTTTATTTGGGGGCCGGGCCTTTTAGATCTCCCATTTTGATAACTCTTAATGCTTACTATTGCCCCTACATCCAGATAATACTAGGCCCCACAGTACAGACACCCCATTATATAACAAGGGGTTACTCTCGCTTTTTTTTTAGAATATCTGGAAAGGTTTGGAGTTCAAGTGGCTTGTTGGAGAGCAATGCAATAGCAGGGGCTAAAGATCTGGAGGCTTTTTTGTAAATTAAAGTTGGTATCTCCTCAAGGGCACTAGACTTGGTTTTAAGGGAAAGGATTATCTCACTGGTGTCAGTGGAATTAATAGGCTTTAGGTACAGAGACTGTGGATAGTTACCTGTAAGATAGTCTTTAACATCAGTACTGGAAGATGGAATATCATTTGCAAGGGATGACCCAATGGAAGAGAAGAACCTATTGAACTCGATAGCAGAATCAGAGGCTGAAAGCTGACCATCGTTATTGGACAGGAGTGTTGGTTTGTTATTTAAAATCTTCTTTGATCCCAATATTTGTGAAATTGTGCTCCAAGTTTTTTTAATGTTGCTCTTTATTTGGGTAAATTTATCTTCGTAGTATTTAGTTTTGGCTCGTCTAATTATCTTAGATAGCAATAATGAGTAATTCTTTGAGAATTCTTTGGAGACAATTCCTAACCTATACTTCTTCTCAAGGTCATGTTTTTTTTATTAATGGATTTAAGTATTCCCTTTGTAAGCTAGGGATTGTTAAGCCTTTTGGTTGTGACTTGTTTTGTAAGCATAGGACAGTGGTTGTTATTACAGCTAAGAGTTTTTTGATGAAAATATTGCACTGCTAGGTGTATTACGTTAATAATGAATAAATATGATACATTTACTCATTATAATGTTGGTGCTGAATGTACAACACGAAAAAACATAATTTTAATCTGAAAAAGTAAGCTTTTATAAATAAATTACACGAAAATAAAGAGCTGGTGACGCCAAAGCAAGTCGACTATTTAAGCGACAATGTTGTGGAGCGACTTATCCAAGACACATTGTTGCCTGGAGAGTGTTTGCTGGCATATCCGGTCCGTCTAATTATCACAAGCAACCACAAGCTTCAGAAAGCTTCCTGGCAATACGTTAGTAATGAATAAATATGATATATTTACTCATTATAACGTTGGTGCTGAATGTACAACACGAAAAAACATAATTTTAATCTGAAAAATTATCTTTTTATAAAGAAATTAGACAATTACAATAAAAAGCTGGTGACGCCAAATCAAGTCGACGATCCATGCTTCTGTTAGGTTAGGTTTGGTTTGGTTAAATTAGGTTAGGTTAGGTTAAGTTAGGCCAGCCTAATCTAACATATTTATTTATTTATTTATTTATATATATATACAAGAAGGTACATTGGGTTTGTGAGAATACATTGGATAGTACAGTATTTACATTCATGTAAAGCTACTAGTACGCGCACCGTTTCGGGCAGGTCCTTAATCTAGCAGATAATTTTAAGTAGGTAATTTCTATCAGAATTGATAAATGATAAAGATACATTGCAAGAGAAAAATGAGATGAGAGAGCTTAGTAACCCATATATATTCATTACTAACGTATTGCCAGGAAGCTTTCTGAAGCTTGTGTAGCTTGTGGTAATTAGACGGACCCCTATAGATTGTTGAACTATGGGTGGCGCAAGGGTTTGGGAGGCGCTCTTGCATACAATGGACGGAATTTCACTGGTGTTCCCTGTCTTTGTTTTCAGAGAGTGTATGATGGACACAACATCTGCTGGGCTGACTGGTGAAAGGAGAAGAGAGTTTGGATAGCTGCCTGAGAGATATGTGTTAATATGTGTCTGAGTCTGTGGGATTTTTCTTGCAAGATTAGCACCAACCGATGAAAAGAAGCTATTAAATTCATTTGCCATTTCTAAATCAGTTGACGGGTGTATACCCAACCTTATAGAGTTTTATTTGGTTATGCGAGTGTTGTTTAGTTCCTAGGATACTAGAGATGGTTTTCCATGTGCTTCTCATGTTGCCTTTTGCTTCATTGAATCTATTCACGTAATATGAAAGTTTTGCCTTTCTTATGATACTGGTAAGCATTGATGAATACCTTTTAACTACTTCCTTTGAAACTAGGTGTTATAAATAAATAGTGGGCTTGCTATGGGGAACTAGTGCTATTCAGGGGTAAGGTCAGTCAGAATAAAGGTGTATCTATTTGGGGAGACCAGTAAGGCCCGGCCCCCATGGAAACTAGAAGTAGTGCTGACTACTTGGCTACACAACCAGGGCAGTCTAGGGAATGATCAAGATCTCCTACACAGGAAGAACGATACTCTTATAATTCATGTACTTATTTATTAACCCCCTAACAGCCCTCCCCATATACATTCACACCAATAACAATAATAATAATAACTTTACCACACTACCTTACGTTAAAAGCCTTGGTCCACATAAGCAGGATACAAGGTTTTACACTGAACACAAGCTAGGGTAAAGCTCTACTATTGAATAACTTGAAGTTAGAGTCAGCTTAGGGTAGTGGACCACGTGGTTCCAATGGGACCCCCTTTAGAATAACTAGTAATATAAACTCTAAAAACACCTACTACACACAAAATATACTACTTTACACATAGAACATGAGTATGCCAGACATGGAATTGTAACGGTTCTATTGTTACGTAAAGTATGGTGACAATAAACACAGACACTAAGATACTATATATATATTTGGTCGAATATACAGAAGTACACAGGTGATACTTTGGTGTGAGTTGAGCGCACTGAGAGTCGGTACAGTATCTCGCAAGTGTCTGCTCTAGACCACACTTGAAAGTAGACTAGTTAATGTTTGCTATTCTGCTGCTTATATGCTCGGGCAACACCTCACCGTGTTGCCCGGGCAACGCCTCACCGTGTTGCCCGGGCAACGCCTCACCTCATTCATCTCGAAAGGTTTTTAGTTTTAGTTTAGTTCATTTATTATGCACCCCATACCCATCTTGTGGGCGGTAGTGGAAAGGGTTACAGAGGCACATAATGGGCTCAGGGACTGAACCCCACAATTCATTTAGCTAAGCAAGTTACAATCTTGATGAGCTAGTTACAAAATTCAATATAAGTCATCACATCAATGGGTTCGAGATCGACCTCAAGTACAGGTTCTAAATTAAGCAACTGACATATGTGGAGAGCTAGTGTCAAAATTTATGTTTGTCCTGCACACCGCCCCCCATCCAGTGGGCAGCGGTGGATAGGATACAATCACTTAGTTACTACATACAGTTAGCAAACTGGGGATATTTGGCTAAAATTTCTGGTAGCAGATCATTTTGAATGAAATGTTGACACATCGCTGGAACATTGGTTATAGAATTGTCTCTAAATTCACGTATCTTTTCGCACTCCATCACATAGTGACGGAGGGTGTGCGAATAATTTTGTTGACACAGTTTACATTTGGTCAGGTCTACATCAGCAGATAATGAGAATTCCCAGAGATACTTGTAACCGAGTCTAAGCCGAGCAGTAGTAACATCTAGAAGTCTGCTGATTTTTTTGGATGATCCATAGATGTGTGGCTCCTCTTGCATGATAGTATGATGATAGATGGAATTACTGGTGTCAATTTCACTTTGCCTCAGATCTACAAGATCTTGTTGAAGTTCTCGGTGTACAGCTGCTCTCAGATTGCTCATTGACAATCCAAGGTTACACTCAACGGCTCCTTTAAAGGCAGATTCTTTGGCTAACTTATCAGCTCTATCATGCATTCGGAGGCCAACATGAGATGGAGACCACATGAAATGGACTCTGTTACCATCCTTAATAATTTTGTTGTATTTGTGTCTAGCTTCGAACACGAGCATGTTACAGTTATGTCTTAAAGAGTTGAGAGCATTTAAGGATGATAAGGAGTCACTTACAATTAATGTATCAAGTTTCTCGAAAGGTTGACAGGAATATTAACAATGCATTTGGAGCGAGTATATTATTGGGATAATCTACTCGCTACAGAACTCCCCCTCCCAGGGGATGAAAGGAAAAATACTTGATCAAGGAACTTAGCTGGTCGGTGAATTGTACGCCCTGCTCGCGTTACATAACCATCAAAGTTAACTTCCTCCTCTTCGCTGATGTCATCTAAATGGGGTCGTAGGGTGGGAGGTCTCACAGGATCGTCCGTCGTCGCAGGATCAGGTTGTGGTGCGGCTGGTAACTGGGGATGTAGGGTGGGAGGTCGTACAGGATCGTCCGTTGTCGTAGGTGGCGGTGCTGCTGGTAACTGTGGTCGAAAAGTGAACTGCGTAGTCGGCGGATGTGTCTCTGGAGGGATGTCTGGGGCAGCGTCGCAGTGTGCTGGTTTAAGGCGATCGATGGAGATGTTTACCTGCTGTCCTCGGCGTTCAATGGTGAAGAACTTCGGTGTTCGAGAAACCACTTTAAATGATCCTTCGTAAGGTGACTGTAGAGGGCGTCGAACAGCGTCGACTCTTACAAACACGTGTTCAGTTGTGTGGAGCTCATGAGGCACATATGTAGCACGAGTTTTCGGTTGGCGTGGTGGTGTAGGCCGAATGTTTGTCATGGCCGCCCGTAATTTCTGGACAAAAGTGGGGTCTGGGGGTGTGATAAGTGGCGTTGGGGTTAAGAATTCGCCCGGAAGCCGCAGGCTAGATCCGTATACTAAGTCTGCTGCCGAGAATCCACTGCCCTCCTTCGTGGCCGAACGGATGCCAAGCAAGACTAATGGAAGGTTGTCGATCCAATCATCAGGGCGTGCTTGAGCTCTTAGGGCAGCTTTTAGTTGTCTATGAAAGCGTTCTACCATTCCGTTCGACTCAGGGTGGTATGCTGTGGTTCGGTTATGTGTGGTGCCGAGGAATTCCATAAGTTCCTTCCTTAGAAATGATTCAAACTGTCGTCCTTGGTCGGTGATGATGACAGAGGGGCTGCCAAAACGGGCGACCCATCCAGAGAGGAAAGCCTGGACCACTGACTCAGCTGAGATGTTAATTAATGGGATTGCTTCCGGCCATCTGGAGAATCGATCGATGCAGGTGAGTAGATAAGAATATCCTCTTGCCGACGGTAATGGTCCAACGATGTCTACATGCACCACCTCGAAACGGTCAGAAGGTAACGGAAACTGTTGAAGAGGGCTCTTTGTGTGACGATGTGTTTTCGCTCGCTGGCACTGGAGACATGAGCGAGTCCATCGTCGAACATCGGCATTGATTCCTGGCCATACAACACGCTCCGTTAGTAGTTTCTGGGAAGCACGTACTCCTGGGTGTGCTAGGGAGTGAAATACTGAGAACGTTTTCCAGCGAAACTGGGCAGGAATGTAGGGCCTAAGTGCTCCTGTCCGTGAGGTGTCACAGATTATACTTCCGCCACCTTCCATGGGAATCTCGATGAACCGGAGAGCTGTGTCAGATGTTCGTAATCGCTGCAGATCAGGGTCTTCCCGTTGGGCCTTACTGATTACACAATAGTCCACCTGGGTTGGGTTTGTCACGACGTGGTTTATGGTGGGTCGAGACAGTGCATCGGCTATGACATTATTAGTTCCTTTGACATGACGGATATCCGAGGTAAATTGGGAAATAAATCTCAGGTGGTTGGCTACTCGAGGAGAGTGAGCATCACTCTTGGCCGCCAGTGCATAAGTGAGAGGTTTGTGGTCTGTGAGGATGTGGAAGTTCCGCAGATGCGACTGGGGTGACGATGTTATAATAATAATAATAATAATAATAATTTTTATTTAGGTAAGGTACATACATAAAGAGATTTTGTTGGCTTTATAGATAGAGCTAGTACATACAATGCCTAAAGCCACTATTACGCAAAGCGTTTCGAGCAGGAAAAACATTAATGACTAAAGCTTAAAACTAATGGGTAAAAAGAAAAGATGTGATGAGTACATATAAAAAATAGAGGTAAAAGAGGGGGGAACATTGTTGAAAAAGCAGCACAAATACAATTACAAATTATTACAGAAAATTACATTCAAACAGCGTTGATTTGAAAAACAAAAAAACAAAAAACATACATGGGTTGACAACAGAGGGGTAAGGTGGGTTACATGGAATTTATTAGGTATAGCTTCGTTTTTAACTTAAACTGGTTGAGAGAGGTACAGTCTTTAACATGGTTGGGAAGGTCATTCCACATTCTGGGCCCCTTGATTTGTAGAGCATTTCTGGTTTGATTTAGTCGTACTCTAGGAATATCAAAACTGTATTTATTTCTGGTGTGGTGCTCATGGGTTCTGTTACAACCTTCTATGAAGCTTTTGAGATCAGGATTGGCATTATAGTTTAGCGTTTTATATATGTATAATACACATGAGAGAATGTGCAGTGACTTAATGTCTAACATATTCAGAGATTTGAGTAGGGGTACCAAGTGATGTCTGGGGCCAGAAACATGTTATGTTAACATGTGTAGAGGTACTAGGAGAGGCTCGAAGTACTGCACCTGCGGGATCCACAATAAGTCGATGGTGTTGCAGGAAATCCCATCCAAGAATGGGTTGTTCCACATCCGCTATGAGGAAAGTCCCCGTAAAGCGACCCAGAGATGCGAACTCGAGAACCAGGGCGCGGGTCCCATATGTACGGACGGACGTACCATTGGCGGCTCGTAAGTCTAAACCAGGAGTACAGGTTGGTTTGACCAGTGGGGGAGGCAACACACTAGCTGCTGCACCTGTGTCAACGAGGAAACGGCGTTTGGTTATGATGTCAGATATGTAGAGCAGTGTAGTGTTTGAAATGGCGGGGTCACTGGCCGTTAACAGTCCCCGCCGAAGTAGTTTCCCGACCAGGAACAAGGAGCCCTACAGTTGCGGGCTTGGTGTCCGAACTTCTGGTGATAAGAACAAAGCTCTCCCCGACGTTCTCGCTGTCGCCTAGAGACTGATATTGGATTCGCATGGTACGTCCTCCCTGGGTTGAAGAAACGCCGGTTCTGGAGGACGTCGAGTTGTTGGGTGTCTGTAGTCTGCTGTGTTACACTGGGATGGGACAGCGTAGCGTTATCAGACGTCGTATGAAGCCGGTCTGCCAGTGTAGCCAGCTGGGCTAATGGGGTGTCGTCAGCCATACTGAATAGGGCCGGTTGAATGTGTTTTGGACAGAGTTGTATCCATAGTGATCTCACAATCTCGCTGGGGGCTGGGCCAGTTGCAGTATGCATCACATACTGAATATGACGCAGAAGCTGAGCTGGTGTTTTGTCTGCTAATCTTTTGTCAGTGAGGAGTTGGTCCCTTTGTTGAATGCGGCGTTTCATTGCTGCCTGTAGAAGAGCGGCCTTCACGTCCTGGTGTCCGGTGATGGTGCGGTGATAACAGCGGAGGCAGTGTGCATAGCCTCCGAGGTAAGTGTTGGCAGGGTACAGGCATATCGGGCTTTCTCAGTCGAAATTTCGTGAAGGTCGAAAATAGCCTCCATCTGCATGAACCAAAATTCTGGCTCATCTGCGTTGTATGCTGGAAACCTGATAGATAAATCCATGACGAAGATCTAGTTTGTGACTAGGTGTTCTTTTCACTCACTGGGTCACCAATGTAACGGTTCTATTGTTACATAAAGTATGGTGACAATAAACACAGACACTAAGATACTATATATATATATATATATTTGGTCGAATATACAGAAGTACACAGGTGATACTTTGGTGTGAGTTGAGCGCACTGAGAGTCGGTACAGTATCTCGCAAGTGTCTGCTCTAGACCACACTTGAAAGTAGACTAGTTAATGTTTGCTATTCTGCTGCTTATATGCTCGGGCAACACCTCACCGCGTTGCCCGGGCAACGCCTCACCTCATTCATCTCCAAAGGTTGACAGGAATATTAACAATGCATTTGGAGCGAGTATATTATTGGGATAATCTACTCGCTACAGAATAATAACTCAGTTGGTACTTATCTTGAACAACACACAGAAATAAGGAAACGAAGAGGAAGGGTAGGAGGATCCTGTCCACACCACGCCAGCTCAGGAAAAGATCGAGTCTCTCTCTCCTTCCCCCCAGCTGGCTGCTGCCGGCAGACTTCTCAACTAATCGTACCGCAGCCCTATACCAAGTTTACTCAGGTTTACTTTACAAATGATTAGAGTATTAGTAAACATAGTTGGTGCCTATGTTATTATTTAATAATCAACCGCCAGCTCAGTCTTTAAATGCTCTTTGAGAAACAAGAATAGTCTTACGTCTGGCAGGGAAGATACAAACAAAGACACATCGAATTGCGCTTTGCTACTCTAACGTAGCTTATTTAGTTAAATTTTGACCTCTGGTTTCCACTGAAGAACCCAGGGTCGTAATACTCCTCCCCCCTTCAGAGAAAAAAAAATGTGACTACTAGAATAGTAGTCATATTTTTTTTGTAAGAGTATACAGAGAATAAAAAGAAAAAATATATGACAAAAAAAAATCAATCAAAACAACAATTTCTCTGCAAGAAAAATACAAAGGAGTTCTCTGAAAGAAAAAAAAAACATACACAATAAAAACATGGAAGTAAATCATTTGGACACGGAATATTTAATGTCACAGGAGAACCTAAAAAAAAAATAACTAAAGCATGACAGTTGGTAAATGGCTTCCTGTGGCCTAGATGAATGTTATTCCGGGAACCTGGACAGAGCATCGGCCATCACGTTGAGTCGGCCCGGTAGGTGGGTAATGGAAAGATTGAAGTCCTGTAGGTACAACGCCCACCTGAGGATGCGTTTATTCTTACCCTTCATCTGAGTCAGGAAGACTAGTGGGTTATGGTCCATGTACACTTTCACTATATTACCTGTGAGGTAAACTTCGAACTTTTTACATGTTAACACTAGCGCCAACGCCTCTTTTTCTACCACTGAATAATTGTGTTGCGCCTTGTCGAATTTCACAGAGTAATAATATACTGGGTGTTCCACCTGATCATCCCCAGTTTACAACAACACTGCACCAGCACCCGAGTCAGACGCGTCAACATGAATTTTAAACGGTCGGTCGAACCTTGGACTGGCAAGCACTGGGGCGGAAGCTAAAATCAATTTCAAATTTTTAAATGCCTCTGCACAGTCTGATGACCACTTAAATTTGACGGCCTTCTGCAACAAGTCTGTGAGAGGAGTGGTAACACTGGAAAAGTTCTGACAAAAGCGTCGATAGTACGCACACATACCGATAAATCTTTGAACGTCATTTTTAGACTTTAGCACTGGATACTCCAGAATGGCACTGATTTTATCTTGCCGAGGTAGCACTTTTCCTTGGCCCACTTCAAAACCGAGGTACGTCACTGTGCCTTGGTCAAAATGACACTTTTTTGCATTTAAGGTAAGATTTGCCTTTTTCAAGATTGCGAACAACTGGCATAACCTAGCTATGTGGTCAGCCCAATTACTGTCAAAGAGCATGATATCATCTAAATATGCCCGACAATTTGGCACATTTGCGAGCAAAGAGTTCATTAGCCTCTGGAACGTGGTAGGGGCATTACGCAAGCTGAACGGTAACACTTGATACTCAAAAACACCCTCGGGTGTCACGAACGCAGTTAGTTGTTTAGCACGTTCAGTGAGTGGGATTTGATAATACCCCCTCGAGAGGTCGAATTTCGAGACGTACTTGGCGTTTCCCAGCTCGAAGATGCAGTCCTCGAGGAGGGGCAGCGGATAGGCATCCACAATGGTCACCTTGTTGAGCTGCCGATAGTCGGTGCATAATCGCTAGGAGCCGTCTGGTTTGGGGACCAAAAGGCAGGGCGAGCACCAAGAGCCCTGGCTCGGCCGGATTAGGCCGTGCTGGAGCAAGAAGTCGACCTCCTTCCATACGATGGAGTTCTTTTCTGGACTCATGCGATAGGGTTGAAGGCGAATGGGGTTGTAGTCCGTCAACTTGACATCATGGCAAATGGCATCAGTCTGGGTCGGGACCTCCCCGAACAGACTGGAGATTTCATCAAGCAACGTCTGCATCTCTTCACGTTGGGCCATCTGCAAATGGGACAGTCCGTCCTCCACAGCATTCACAGAACTAGAATTATTGAGAATGAGATTAGTTGGGTCCCCAGAACAATCATCCCCTCCCTCACTGGAAATGGAAACATTGGTTAGTGCACTGGGCCTGGGGCCCTGGAACTTCTTCAGCCGATTTACATGTACGAGCATTACCTGGTTACGTTTGTCAGAGTGCCTCACTTTGTACGTGAGGTCCCCAGTCTTTTCTGTCACGATGTAGAGGCTTTCGTACTTGTGGGACATATTGTTCCCTAGTTGAGCCTTTAATACCAAGACAGGGTCGCCAGGCTGAAATACCCGCAACTTAGATTTAGCATCGTTACGTTCTATCATCTTTTCTTGGGCCTTCCCAAGAAACTTTAGTGCCGCCACCTTGCAGTCCTTGAGTCTCCGGTGGTGTTGCCCAAAGAAAGCCGAACCTTCGGTTAACGTTACGTTCCCTAACAGATTCTCCTGTAACATTTGCAAGGGTCCACGAACTTTATGGCCAAAGACTAACTCAAAAGGAGAACAACCCAGTGAACTTTGTAATCCCTCTCTAGCCGCAAACAAAACATACGGTAAATTCTCATCCCAGAAGGTGAGGGAACTCTCGCACGATGTCTTCAACATCTGCTTCAGAGTTAGATGGAAACATTCAATTACCCCCTGACTCTGTGGATGGTATGGGCTGGAAACCTTATGAGTTATTCCACAGTCCTTACAAAATTGCTCAAAAATATCAGACTTAAAGTTAGTACCATTGTCAGTTTGCACGACCCGAGGCAGTCCAAAAGTGGAAAAAAATTGCAACATACGAGCAACAACAGTTTTTGCTTGGATGTTCCTTACAGCAAAAGCCTCTGGGTAACGAGTAGTGATACACATCATCGTGATTAGGTAAATATTACCAGACTTAGTTCTAGGTAATGGACCAACACAGTCCATTACCACATGAGAAAATGGTTCCTCTGGCACAACAATAGGCCTTAAAGGAGCATTAGGTGGAGTCTGGTTTGGTTTCCCAACCAGTTGACAAACAATACATGCATTACAAAATTTTGCCACATCGCTTTTCAGCTTGGGCCAGAAAAAATACTTTAAAATTTTGTGATACGTAATATTAATACCTTGATGTCCCCCTCATAGGATCATCATGAGCAGCTGCCAAAACTCTTTCTCTATAGCAGGTTGGCAACATAACCTGGTGGACTACCTCCCACTCATTTGACAAGGGAGCACTCTGTGGTCTCCATTTTCTCATCAAAATCCGATGATTGTAGTAGTACCCAGTTGCTGCGTCTACAATTTCCTCCATAGAGACGGCTGTCTCATGACAATCTGCAAGAGTGGGGTCAGCTTTCTGAAACTCACTCAAGGAGGCATCTAGGCCTTGGTCAGATGCCATTGGCCGAGGCTCAACAGTGTTCTCCTCCACCTCCCCACTACTCTCGGTAGATGGCGGTGGCAGGCTCTCCACAATGTCCTCGGCCACGTCATCGAGTCGGGCCATGAATGTGTCCGCGAGGTCCACTTGGTTTTCACCACACGGAAAGTTCCTCGTGTCCTCGGGATTTACCACCTTGGCAAGCACAGGGCTGCCCTTACATTTAAGTCCCATAGACCTGGTCACTGTGCACGCAGGGTGCACAACATTATCCTCTGCGACGGGTGGATCCAGGCAAACCTCAGGGGTAGGCAACATAATAGGCAGTCTGGAGTCCCCTACCTTATCCCCTGCTAAATCATTACCAACTATTACATCAACATTAGGGAAAGGTAGGTATGAAGTGACTCCAACTGTACAAACACCCTTGTGGAAATCAGATTCCAGGGCAACCTTATGGAGGGGTACTGCTCGAGTATCACTGGGGACACCCTCGACCAATACCACCTCTCCAGTGTCGAGAGTGTTGGCACCTTGCAACGGACTCTCTAAAATTAAAGTCTGGATGGCACCGGTGTCTCGGAAGATCACCACGTCCTTTCAGGAAGAACCCTCAGACAAAAGTAGTCTCCCTTTTGATAAGAATGGGGTAAGCAAGTCCAACCACTGTGGGTTGGAGGTCTTACTCCCTATCCCTTCCGAAGGCCTCAAGCCCTGTGTCACAACTAGAGCATTGGGTCTTTTTTCCGGGTACAGTTGCCAACAACGGCTAATAGTGTGGCTTGGACGTTTACAGTGACCACAAAAACGTCTGGGAAAAGAGACATTACTAACAGAATTACCCTTCGGTTCACCCTTAGGTGCCGTGGGGCTAGACACTTTAACAGGGTTAGTTATGTCTGAAACAGAAGGTGCATTAGGTAAAAGGTTAGAATGAGCTGATCTGGACTGGCTGTGGGTATAAGTTTTGCTACTCTGTGGGGTATAATTATTTTTATTCGGCCTTTTGCCCGCCAATTGGTAGTTTTCTGCCAACTTGGCCAAATCCCCTATTTTAGAATTTACCTCTACCCTTCCCCTTATATACTGAGCTACAATGTCTGGCATACTATCTATAAACTGTTCTATTAACATAGATTCTTGAGTGCCTCGTATGTTTCGGCTTTAGCCGAGCGAATCCATTTATCAAACAATCTAATTTGATCATTAGCAAATTCAGTGAGCGGTTGGTTGTGAGTAGGCCTAAGGTTGCGATACGCTTGGCGGTGAGCTTCAGGCATAATTTCATATGCCTGCAAAATACATTCCCTGACTTTATCATATTCAAAACACTCGTCGTCAGGCATGTTTATAAAAATATCTTGTGCTTTACCTCTAAGTCTTCCCTGTAGGATTTTCACCCACTCTTCCTTTGGCCAGTTCATGGACATGGCCAATCTCTGAAAATGGTTGAAAAACCTTTCAGGGTCCGACTCGGAAAATTCAGGCAAATTATGCTTTTTCTCATAATGCCTGGGGTTTGAATCCCCGGCCGGTGGAGGTCCAGTGGCATATTCGCTCTAATTCTAGCCTCGGTTTTGAGTCTTTGCTCCTCTAATTTTATTTTTGCTAACTCTAGAGCTAATTCTCTATCCCTATGAGCTGCACTTTCTGCTTGGCTAGGCTGGCATAAAGGTGTATCACTTGCCAATAGTTCTTCATCAATACAATGTTGTAATATTTCATTCACCAAAGTCCACTTTTTATCTGCGTCATTTAATTCTAGGTCAAATTCCTTGCCTAACAATACTAAATTAGACTTGGTAAGTTTCTTTATCTCTACCACTGAAGGCTCCCTTGCCAGTCTCTGCATTTCAGATGACATCACTAATAATTTTAGCTCCCAGCCAAAGAAAAAATTTAAAAATAAAAATTGGAAAAAAAACAAAAATTTGCACGGCCCCTAACACAAGGCCACACTAACCTTAATCGTGATGGGATCCAGCTGGGTGTCCAGTCAGTGCAAGAATGTACTTTGTTAGATGAGCTGGACCCTTGGCTAGCACACAACCGTTCTGCGGAAACAAAAAATTTTAGTTTTGGCACTAAAGAATCTAATTTTTTCAATTTACTGTTCCTCCCGGACTGGCCAACCACTTGTTATAAAAAAAATGTGGGCTTGCTATGGGGAACTAGTGCTATTCAGGGGTAAGGTCAGTCAGAATAAAGATGTATCTATTTGGGAAGATCAGTAAGGCCCGGCCCCTATGGAAACAAGAAGTAGTGCTGACTACTTGGCTACACAACCAGGTCAGTCTAGGGAATGATCAAGATCTTCTACACAGGAAGAACGATACTCTTATAATTCATGTACTTATTTATTAACCCCTTAACAGCCCCCCTTATACATTCACACCAATAACAATAATAATAATAACTTTACCACACTACCTTACGTTAAAAGCCTTGGTCCACATAAGCAGGATACAAGGTTTTACACTGAACACAAGCTAGGGTAAAGCTCTACTATTGAATAACTTGAAGTTAGAGTCAGCTTAGGGTAGCTGTTAGTCCATATGTGATCCAAGGTTCAGATTCAGATGTTTATTCAAGTAAGGTATATACATACAAGTGATGTTACATTAATGGATTGATATATAGATAGAGCTAGTACATACAATGCCTAAAGCCACTATTACGCAATGCGTTTCCGGCAAGAAAAACATTAATATCTAGAACTTAATACTAATTGAGCATAAAGAATAAAAAGTGTTGAGAACAAATACAAATAAAGATAAAAAAAAGGGGGAACATCACTGAAAAAGCAGCACAAATACAATAGGTTGACAAACAGTGTTGATTAAAAAAAAAGAAAATAACGGACATGGGTTGACAATAGAGGAGTGAGGTAGGTTACAGGGAATTTATTAGGTAGTGTTTAGTTTTTATCTTAAACTGGTTGAGAGAGGTACTGTCTTTAACATGGTTGGGAAGGTCATTCCACATTCTGGGCCCCTTGATTTGTAGAGCATTTCTGGTTTGATTAAGTCGTACTCTAGGAATATCAAAACTGTATTTATTTCTGGTGTGATGCTCATGGGTTCTGTTACAACCTTCTATGAAGCTTTTGAGATCAGGATTGGCATTACAATTTAGCGTTTTGTATATGTATAGTACACATGAGAGAATGTGCAGTGACTTTTTTTTTTTTTTTTTTTTTTTTTTTTTTTTTTTTTTTTTTTTTTTTTTTTTTTTTTTTTTTTTTTTTTTTTTTTTTTGAGATATATACAAGAGTTGTTACATTCTTGTACAGCCACTAGTACGCGTAGCGTTTCGGGCAAGTCCTTAATCCTATGGTCCCTGGAATACGATCCCCTGCCGCGAAGAATCGTTTTTTCATCCAAGTACACATTTTACTGTTGCGTTAAACAGAGGCTACAGTTAAGGAATTGCGCCCAGTAAATCCTCCCCGGCCAGGATACGAACCCATGACATAGCGCTCGCGGAACGCCAGGCGAGTGTCTTACCACTTAATGTCTAACATATTCAGGGATTTGAATAGGGGTACCGAGTGATGTCTGGGGCCAGAATTGGATATTGTCCTAATAGCAGCTTTGTGTTGAGTAATTAGAGGACGTAAATGATTTTGGGTAGTAGAGCCCCAAGCACAAATACCATAGTTGAGATATGGATAGATAAGGGAGTAATAGAGAGTCACCAGGGCAGGGCGTGGTACATAATATCTGATCTTAGAAAGAATGCCCACAGTTTTTGAAACTTTTTTAGATATGTTTAGAATGTGTCCCTGGAAATTCAGCTTGTGGTCAATGAGAATGCCAAGGAATTTGCCATCTAATTTGTTACAAATTTGGGTATTGTTTATTTTGAGATTTATTTGATTAGAGGATTTATTGCCAAACAGAATATAGAAAGTTTTGTCAATGTTAAGGGTGAGTTTGTTGGCAGTTAGCCACAGATGGACTTTATTTAGCTCAGTATTTACTGTGGCATTTAGAGCAAGGGGATCAGGACTGGAGTAAATGAAGGTTGTGTCGTCAGCAAATAGGATTGGTTTGAGGTGTTGGGAGGCATTTGGAAGGTCATTAATGTAGATGAGAAAGAGGAGAGGGCCAAGTATGCTGCCCTGGGGAACACCAATGTTGATGGGTAGGGTGGGAGAAATTGTATTATTCACAGAAACACATTGGAGCCTGTCAGTAAGGTAGGATTTGAGGTATTGTAGGGAGTGTCCTCTGACACCATAATGATGTAATTTAAGAAGAAGGTTTTGGTGGTTGACAGTATCGAAAGCTTTACGCAGGTCCACAAATAACCCAACAGGGAACTCATTTTTATCAAGAGCTGTATGAATCGAGTTAAGCATACTAATAAGTGCATCGTTAGTGCTTTTCTTGGGCCTGAAGCCATATTGGCAAGGGCTAAGTATATTGAGTTTGGCCAGATATGAGTAAAGCTGCTTATAGATTAGTTTTTCAAAAATTTTTGACAAGTTTGGCAGGATTGATATAGGTCTGTAGTTGTTAACATCTGTGAGATCACCACATTTGTGGACAGGCGTTACTCTCGCTTTTTTTTAGAATATCTGGAAAGGTTTGGAGTTCAAGTGACTTGTTGAAGAGCAAAGCAATAGCAGGGGCTAAAGATCTGGAGGCTTTTTTGTAGATTAAAGTTGGTATCTCCTCAAGGGCACCAGACTTGGTTTTAAGGGAAAGGATTATCTCATTGACGTCAATGGAATTAATAGGCTTTAGGTACAGAGACTGGGGATAGTTCCCTGTCAGATAGTCCTTAATGTCAGTACTGGAAGATGGTATATCATTAGCAAGGGATGAACCAATGGAAGAGAAGAACCTATTGAACTCAATAGCAGAATCAGAGGCTGAAAGCTGACCATCGTTATTAGACAGGAGAGTCGGTTTGTTATTTAAAGACTTCTTTGATCCCAATATTTGTGAAATTGTTCTCCATGTTTGTTTAATGTTGCTCTTTATTTGGGTAAATTTATCTTCGTAGTACTTAGTTTTGGCTCGTCTAATTATCTTAGATAGCAATAATGAGTAATTCTTTGAGAATTCTTTGGAGACAATCCCTAACCTATACTTTTTCTCAAGGTCATGTTTTTTATTAATAGATTTAAGTATTCCCTTTGTAAGCCAGGGATTGTTAAGCCTTTTGGTTGTGACTTGTTTTGTAAGCATAGGACAGTGGGTATTATAAAGGCTAAGAGTTGTTAGTAGAAAAGATTGCACTGCTAGGTTGATGTCCCCTATGTTACCTAACTCGGACTCCCAGTTGACATTATCAGCAGCAGTTATAAAATTGTTTATAGCAGTTTCATTGTGCAGCCTAAAGCTTAACTCCCTTGTTTCTAGAGGTGGTTTGCTAATGTTAGTTAAGAGAAATGTGGGGTAATGGTCTGTAGTGCTATCGGTGATTATACCTGAAGTAAGCGGAGAGGTTATATTTGTCCAGATGTGATCTAGAGTCGTGGCAGTGCTATCAGTGATTCTAGTAGGTCTAGTGATTAAGGGTATGAGGAAGCAGGAATTCATACAGTTGAGGAAGCTAACAGCAGTAGGGTGTTCTGGCTCGCAGAGGTCAATATTAAAGTCCCCTGCGATAATTAGGTGGTTTTTGTTCAGTCTGTTATCAAGTATTAGATTTCTAAGGTTTGAGTTGAATTCGGACACATCAGTGTTAGGAATTCTATAAACTGCACCCACAGACAGGATAGACTCGGCACCCTTGACTTTGAAGCTGGCGAAGATATACTCCCCATAGCAGTCTCTAGTTCTAATTTCTTTTAAGCATGTTAGTTCTTGGTGGTAGTAAAGAGCAGTGCCACCACCTCTCTGAAGTTGACGACAGTTGTGGATTGCTGAGTAGTTAGGCATGTTAAAGAGTTGAGTAGTATCATCTTTCAACCATGTTTCAGTAAGTATAATAAAAGAGAAATTGTTGTCAATAGCTTCAATCAAGGCACTAACATCATCGAAGTGTTTGCCTAGGGATCTAACGTTCAAATTGATTACAGAGATATTGTGACTATGAGTTAATACATTGTTTACATCATGTGCTGCAAAATATCTGCAATTTAGATCATTAAAGTGATTATTGTCATAGATAGTGGATAAGAGGTTAAGTTCTGGGTCTATACTTGACTGCATAAAAAAAAGCTGATTGCCGGAAAAACAAGAAAAACAAAAAGAAATAAAAGTACACAATACTGTACCAAACAAGTGGCCAAAGTAGTGGCTGATGTTTGAGTGACTCGGGTAGGTTTGGTTATTGTGGGGATTAGCATACAGGAGTTCATGCTTTTGACGAAATAGTCAACTTGAGGGCAATTTTGTTGACCCAGGTCGATATTGAAATCTCCTTCCAGAATGATGTGGTTTTTGTTGAGATTGTTGTTTATAATAAGATTCCTTAGGTTATCTGAGAACGAAGCTATGTTAGTATTGGGAAATCTATAGATGGCTCCAATAGTCAAGGAGGATTTAAGGGATTTAATTGTAAACTGAACAAAAGTATATTCACAGTAGTCATCTCTATCACTAATGACACTGTTGTAGATAAATGTATCTCGGTAATATATAGCTGTGCCGCCACCTTTTTTATTAGGCCTACAGTTGTGAATGGCTTTATAACCAGCTAAATTGTAGAGTTGGGTTATGTTCCCAATCCGAACGTCTTTACCATTGTGATCTTTGCTGTTTTCTTATATGTGCTATCAATCTGCTGTATGGTGTCTATTAATCTTGTTTAAATTACCAATCAAGTTGTTAATGTAATCAATCAGAGCTTTAATATACCAATGTGCTCTAATATACTTACTAATCTCTCTCATCTCATTTTTTCTTGCAATGTATCTGTTATCATTTTATTAATTCTGCTAGAATTTACCTACTTAATAAACACTTTGGCGCATTCCTGCAGACCGTCGTTGTCACCAATATTATTAATCACACCGCACGCGTGCCCCTCTCGGGAGTCACGAGAAAAAATATTTGTATAAAATCCATTTATTATCCGATCAACTTGGGAATAGTTTACAAATGTTTGCCATGAAATTTACGTTTTCTCTAATAGCCGAACAGCTTATTAAAGAGGACGGCGTGGCAGTGAATCATCGTGGTAAAACAATTGTATTATTGACACGACGAGTATAATCGACGTAGTTTTTATATATGTTGCCGGTCGAACGCATCCTTATGTGACCTTTAATACTTATGTTCTTATAGAACATTCTATTGCGAGCACATTGGTACAAAAATGAAATACATACATCGACAAATAATGTCAGGACAGTGAATTGAATATACACTTTTCAAAGCGAGTTTCGCTGATATGCCGCCGCGGGTAACACTTCGGCCACTTCCCACACTGTTTTGGGTGGGCTACGACATTGAATCTATATTTATATGCATATGTCCGTGTAGAGAATTTTATTTCGATTCCAATGATACCACAATTAGCGATGTAGGACAACTGTAGGCTTCGCAACCATTAAGAGAGTGGAAACATTTTGTTGCTGTTTGGCGCTCTCGGCTAGTGATCTGAATAGTTTTTTATTTGGTGTTGATAATCCTTATGCTTTGGCGGAATTTTATAGATATGTTCTTATAGACAATTTTATTGCGAACACAGTGATACCAAATTTAAATACGTGCGCCTTCAATTATTGTCAGGACAGTCAAAAGAGTGTACACTTTTTCGGTCTTACCGTGTAGGCGCGCGAAGCGCCGAAAGCATCTAGGGTATGATTTTTTTTTGAACGCTGAGAGCGCGAAAGTGTTAAATTAATTAAATTAAAATTATCTGTTAGATTAAGGATCTGCCCGAAACGCTGTGCGTACTAGTGACTTTACAAGATTGTAAATACTATGCTATGTAAACAGCAGCGAACACAAACCAGCGCCTGTACGAACGAAAGGGTTTGTATGTACAAACTTCTCAGTGAACGAAGATGTTTCTAGTGAAGTATCCGAAACTGCAGTAGACGATTTGACCAGTCCTCCACACCACTGCTTCTACTGAGAAGGGTAGTAAACACCATCCTCCCACTGATATATCTGTACCTGTAAGTCACATATAATAAAGTCTTATAGTACGTGCTGCAGGTCGGACGGAACTCCTCACCCATCTGGAGACAGTAACTCACACTAACTGCATGCATCATAAAGATGAGGCCACGCCAGTGCCCTGAGTGTGGGAAAACATATAGTAGTTTTGCACATATGAAAAGGCACATGACGGTGCATACTAGTGATAAATGTCACAAGTGCCCAGAGTGTGGGAAAACATTCAGTCGTCTTGAGAGTGTAAAGAGGCACACGCCGGCATGCACGGGTCATACACCTCAGGAGTGCCCAGAGTGTGGGGAAACACTAAGTCACCCGGGTGATATGAGGAGTCACAGGATGGTGCATGTGGGTCATAAACCCCACAGGTGTGCAATGTGTGGGAAAACATTTAGTCAACTTGGAGAAAAGAAGGTTCACATGATGGTGCATTGGGGAGATGAACCTCACGAGTGCTCAGAGTGTGGGAAAACATTTTGTGATATTGATGATGTGAAGATTCACAAGTTGGTGCATAAGGTTATTAAATCTAACGAGTGTCCAGAGTGTGGGAAAAAATTCAGTCAACATGGAAATATGATGATTCACAGCAGGGTGCATACAGGTATTAAACCTCACAAGTGTTCAGAATGTGGGAAAACATTTAGCCAACTCGGAAATATGAAGATTCACAGGATGTTGCATACAGGTATAAAACCTCACAAGTGTCCAGAATGTGGGAAAACATTTAGCCAGCTTGGAAATATGATGACTCACAGGATGGTGCATACAGGTGATAAACCTCACAGGTGTCCAAAGTGTGGGAAAGCTTTTAGTCATCATTCTACTGTAAAGAGGCATATGATGGTTCATGCAGGTGATAAATCTCATATGTCCAGAGTGCCAGAAAATGTTTAGTCAACTTAAAAGTATGAAGATTCTCAGGACATTGCATATGGGTCCTTAACCTTGAGTGTGCTAAGTATGGGAAAAAATTCTGATAATGCAGGAAAATTGGAATTTATGTCCTGCAGTCACAGAGTACTAGAATGTCTGTCCTGCCATCATAGAGTACTGGAATATCTGAAAAAAAAATGATTAGCACTGTGCATTCAGATAACCTCCAAATGTATAGAATGTAGGAAAATATTCAAGTGGTGTGTAAATATAAAGTCATATGTTAATGCATATAGGTAATAAACATCACTGTTTCAAATGTTATGAAAGAATCTGTTAACATGGAGATACAGAGAAACGTAGAAAGGTGAACAAGAGTGACAAATGTTTTGAGTGCCCCAAGTTCAGTAAAATATATAGTCTATTGGTAACAGCACAAGATGTCACAAAAGTGCATTCAGATGATAAATTTTACTAGTGCCGTTAATGAATAGTATTTAAGTATTATTTGTTTTACTACATACATATTACAAACTATATAATATATATACATATCAGGATGAAACTAACAATATTGCTTAGTAAACCAGTGTAAATATTTGAAAAGAAAGAGTTTCATCTTGAGAATGCTCGTAGTGCCTTGGTTTATATTTATAATTTTTTTACTGAATTCTTTTCAAATTTTTATTTTGGTCTTTTTAAGAAATATACTGTATTTAAAACATGGTATCTTGTAGCTAGGTTAGGCATAAGATACAGTATTTTGTTTTTTTGCTACAAGCATATATAGGCCTAACTTAGTTTATTATCAAGCAAGTAATTAGGCAGGAAGTAGAAAATACAATTGAAGTTAATCTAATTTTGTTGAGTGGAATAATATTGAGTTTCATATTGGGTTCAATCAGGAATTAGAACTTCGTCTGTACTGTCTAAGCTCATTAATTTGTATCATATGGGGATAACCCAATCCAAAACATGTGGGGGATCAGAAAGTCAAATTTCATACGATGTATATTAAAAAAAAATTTGTAATGTTTTGGGTATGACAACTAAATTCGTATTTTCACATACTGTATAATCAAAATAACCTGAGTAAATAAAAAATATATATTTTTTAAGTAAATATTAACAAATATATACAAAATATTTGTATATACAGTATTTTTATATAATAAAATTACACTGAGTAAATATAAAAAAAACTGAGTAAAAAAAATAATCCACCACATAGGTTCGAATCCTTATCACTGCTGCAGATTTTCTCAATAAACTGAGTGTTATGGGAACATCTTCACAAATAAAATATAATGAATTTAGAAAAAAATAGGAGCCATGAGGATTTGAACCTGCATACTAGGTACTCTCAAGACATGCAAAGAATGCATTGTTCACAGAATGAATTGTTTTGGCAGCATGTTCATATAAATAAATAAATAAAATTTAATGATAACAGAAATTTTAACATACCTTTGTATAGTCTTATTGATAACTAAGGGACTTTATACTGTAGTAACCTAATCTAACCTAAAAATTACTGTACAGATGCTTGTAGTGCATGTATTTTTTATTTCTTTTTCTAACATCGAACACAGTACTTTTGCCTTCATCAAATTCTCTCGTAACACATTTGATAGGCCATTTTCACAAGTTAGTGACTATGCTTATCCTCAATTGATACAATAAGTAGCTTCCTCTTAACACCTCCACATTGATAGCTGCTGCTACCAGACATGCTCTTGGCAGAAAATGAAACAAGTTTTTATTGAAGGAGAAGTTTGAAATGAAAATCTCAGTTATGGGCTGTTACTCTGTTATACAGTCACGGTCAAAAGTCTCATTCATGGGTTGGCGGGGCAGGTAAAACTTTGCAATACTGCTTTTCGAGGTGCCAAGATGTTTCAAGAATTACCATAGTTTGTTTATACAGTAATATATTATTGACAAAGTAATACAGTATTTGAATTACAGTGTATATTGTTGAGGAAGATTTTTCTTTATACAAATCTATGAATCCTATTTGATATCTTAATTACTTCTCTGGGGGGAGCCCCGTCGGCTCCCCGGAGCTATCCAGGCTGAATGGATATGTATAACTTTCTGGCATCAGTCAAAGTGCTAGGAGTTCTTGCCTACTGGGGATCACGAGCCAGAACCTGGCCCCCTCAGAGAGGCACGAGGAGCAATGGCCTATAGAAACCCCCTTGTGATTGGAAGCATTCTATGTCTGCCATCGACCGGGACAAGCACCCAGAAAGGTAGGCGCCCCAAAACAAACCCCTATTGGGGTGAAATTATTGCTATCGAAAGCCGAACGAGTGGACAGAACTCTCCAAACAAAATTATCAAACTAGTATGACATCATCACGTCGCCGCGCCACCGTCAGCGTAACCCCCACCCCCTCCCCGAGAGGGGGAAGGGGGAGCCCCAGACCCTCCACGCCGGCGGTCCAACTGGCAGTTCTTAGCTGATGGTTTTACTGGCTGGTCGAGTGCCTCTGGCTCCGGTTTTTGTTTCAGTTCTGTGCCTTGTGGTGTGGACTGTCTCCACCGATGGGGTGTGAGATAGTAGTAAGATTCCATGGTACTCGGGCTGCATGTGCCTAGGGCTATCTTCCCTAGGTGTCCTGTAAGTACTGCCCTTGGGGCTTGGGGCCACCTTCCACAAGTCGCTTTGGGTTCTACCTCCGCTGTGTCCTTTACTGCTCGGTACTGGGCCACCCATGGAGTCGCCTGGGGTTTTGTTGCCCTGGTTTGTCTCTGGGTAGGTGGTAGTTTTCGTCACTGGTAGGGGCGCGGGGTACTGCACAGCTAGTTTTCACCATTAACAGCGGCCGGCTCTGTTCCGCCTGGGTACATTGTTCTCTTGCGGGGTTTTTCTTTTGTGTTTGTTTTTGCCTAGTGGGGGGTCTGCCTTTACTATGGTCCCCCTTTCCTGTTCTAGGTGATTTTCTTTCAAATTTTTCTGTTGGCGGTACTCCCCGCTTGGCCCCCGTGAGTGGATATGTCCCGGGGGTTCAGCTTTAGAAGTTTGTTGGTAGATTTGGGCGCCGGTTCGCGGTACCCTGCCTGGGCTTCCCTTAGCGTGTACCAAAGGCTAAGGGCCCTGGGAAACCCCACGGGGCTCTGTGGTCCTCTAGGTGTGTCCCCAGAGTCCCCCTCGCATCCTGCGAGTTTGACGGTTGATCTGTCCCCATGTCTCAGGGTGACACTCACCGGTTGTCTCTCTTGCCATGCTGCCTGTTGGGTCCTTGTTCTTATGACCCGGAGTTGTCCGATGATTGTTGTTGGTACGCACTCTCCACCCAGGCCACTGGTCTTGATAATCGGATGCAGGCGACTGCGGCGTTGCTTGTGTTACTTATCGTTCGTTACGGCTCGTGACCCTACAACAGCCAACTTTAAAAAATTTCTAGGGTTACTAAAAACTGCTGTTCACAAGAGCGGGTCACCAGTGTAACCCCTTAATAAGTAATGAGCACTTTTTTAAATTTTCCTTTAGGACTGAAGGAATACATATAAAACTTATATATATATATATATATATATATATATATATATATATATATATATATATATATATATATATATATATATTTATATATATATATATATTACATAAATATCAATAGCATACAGATGGTTACTTTATTACAAATATATCAAATTAAAATATTACTGTCTCTCCCAGAAATTAATATAATATTATTATATGTATGGTTATGACAGAACAATAATGTAAAACTTAACTCCACAAGATGTTAACTCTCTGGTTCCGGATCAGCTAATGACCTACATATCTGCGGGAGTTAAAATCATTGCTTCTGCCCCGCGAGAAATTGTCAAAGTTACAATATTTATTAATTCTACAATGGAGCAATACATGGTGACAAGAGTAATCTTAAACTAACGTAATGAATGGTCAATACATATTGGTATAACAAAAATAAGGTAATTATTGCTTTACATAGTAATTAAAATACACATACAAAGGGGAATGATGGCATGCTCATCCAGCAACGGACTATCCCACGACAATTTGCCAGATACAGTTCACACAATTATTATTCACCTATGTTACCCACATATGATCACATATAAATCATTAGTTCCCATGGGAAACTGAGTACACAAAGAAAATAAAACAATCATTCCCACGATACGTTGGGCCTAACGCCAACAATGTAACATGAAATTATTTTACATAGAACATATAAGTATATCAATATATATACATGTAATTTATACACAATTATAAAGGTACATATTAATTTATTTAATTACGTATCTTATAGAGGTACGCAACAGCTTGCTGGGTGTAGGTTGCTGCAACGCTCTTGGTTGTTTGCGGCCCCAGGTGCCCCGAGGTTGTCCCGTTTTGGTGGTTGTGGTCTGGACTTGGGGGTGGGGTCGCTTCGACTCTGGCTCCTTCCGCTTCTTGTTCTTCCCCCTTCTGTTCTACTCACTTCCTCCCTTGTTTCCTGCTCCAAACCATAGGCGGGTTTCAGGGTTGGGGCGGGGTCTGGTTGGGTTGAGACTCGGGCGGTCTCGGGGTTTTCCTCTTCCGGGGTGGCGGAGGAGGCATTCAAGTCGGTTCCTCCAGCCGTGCCGTATGGGTCTGACAGTGGGCTCCCTTCATTAGTGTTTGCATGGCTGCCCCGGCTTTTCCTTGTTAAGCTGGGGCTTTGGGGGTGTGGCTCAGCCCTGGGTCATGCCGTAGAGGTTCCCGGGGTTAGGGAGCGGTTGTCTGGGGGGCCTCGGCCCCGTTTGCCCCTCTTGGGTCTTTGTACCTTTGGTGTGGGGCTGGCAGTTCTTCAGTGGGGTTGTTCCTTCCCTCTGTGTTCCTGTTGTTTTCGGGTATACCCCTCCCTGGGTTTGGTTCCGTGTTTCTTCGGGTTCGGTCCCGTCATTCCTGGGTGTGTTTTACCCCCTTTTCCTTACCCTTTTCGCTCTTACGTCGCGATGCTGTTAAAAAAAAAAAAATGTTCAGGTAAAGTACATCCATACATGGTGTGAAACAAACATTGATGGATTTACATATTGACCTAGTACATTAGTGCCTAAACCGCTTCGTATCGTTGTCCCTGCATGTTCCTTGGTCAGGGGTGCTTGTCGTGGTTCTCGTTGGTTCACGAGTCTCTTCGTACCTTCCAATATTATTGGAACATCTGTTGATTTTCGATTTGGTTTCCCTCGGGTCTTTTGTCGGCCTTGTTGGTTCCCTTCCAGTTTCGGCGTTCTTTGTCTTCGTTCCTCACGCCTTCCTGGTGTATGTACGATTTGTGTGTCCGCCTCGTGTACGAGCCACGCCTCCCGGTGGACGGGTGGTGCGTCTTGTACCTCGTGTGCTGGGGCCGCGGTGTGCGTTTTGTTTACGGGCGGTATGCTCGTGTGTTCGCGTCGTTTCTTGTGGTTTTCTACTGCTTCTTGCTCGTTTCTCCCTCCAGTCGTGGCCCTCTGGATGCTGAGGATGTTTTGGATTTATATCTGGGGGTGTCACTTTGTTCTTCCTCTGCTTCTTGGTGTGGGATGGTTTGGTGTGGCGCTGCCTCTTCCCCTTCTGTACTGCTTCGTCTTCTGTAGGGCGCGCGCCTCTGGCCGTATTTCTCCTTCGATCCTTTGACTTCGCATTTTATTCAGGTAACGGTACATACTATTGCTCCTAGTATGTTACTTGGCTCGCCTGTGTTGTGGCACGGTCGTGTGTCTGCTCTGCAGGTGAGGTTGTCTTGTCTGGCGCTTTTGTCGGCCTAGTGCTGGTTCTCACTTTTGGTGGGGTGCTTGCCTAGTTGTGCTTGCGGGGGTTGAGCTTTGCCTCTTGGGCCCCACCTCTCCTGTCAGTTGACGGTTGTACAGTTTCCTGAGCCTCCTGGACTGTCTTCACGTTTGCTCCTGTGGATGGCGTCTGCCTCCTCCACATGGCTTTTTGGTGCTTTTTTGTCCTTTCCCCTCTGACATTAATCAGGTTCTTTTTAGTGTCTGTGGCTCCTTTGGGTGCTCACTTTCTCCTGTGTCCCCTTTGGGTGCTCACTTCCTCCTGTGTCCCCTTGTGCGTACAAACATACGGTCATAAGTACAATGGACCTGCAGAGGGCCTATTGGCCCGTGCGAGGCAGCTACTGTTTCTTACCATCCATTCCCGCTCACATACATGTTTAACCCGCCCTTGCACCAATCGTGGGGCCCCACCACCACGTTACGTGGTAATTGGTTCCACACATCACCGGGCCTGTTACCGTGCTGGTCATTCCTCCGGTATTTCCTGATTCTGCGCTTATCCCTTATATGCCCATTGTTTCGTGCCCACAATGTGGCGCAAGGGTGGCGTGTGCCACTATCCCAGTTTCTATTGTTTCGTGGAGATTGGTCAATAAACACAAACACTAAGGAACTACTTATCTTTTGTTGCGTATACAGTAGTTGCGGGTGATATTTTGGCGGGCTATGGTGCGGGATGGGCCCACCGACACTGAGTGTCGGTACGGTGTCTCGCATGTCTGTTCTAGACAACACTTGCAGGTAGACTAATTATTATTCGCTGCTCTGCTGGTTATATGCTTGGGCGACGCCTCACAGTTCTCCAAAGGTTGGCAGGACTTTTCCTTGGACGTACGGAACGGTTTGAGTTCCATCATTGGTACTTTGTAGAACTTTGCTTCTCTAGTTAGGCTCATGCGTTTGGAGCGAGTATCTTCTTGGGATACTCTACTCACTCCGCCACCCTTGTTCACTGTTCCATCCTTGTTTACTCTTCCCCGCTTGGCGGGATTGCGTTGATGGCTCCTGACTGGGGTGTTTAGTGTGGTGTTTGGTCACCTTGCATGTGTCTTTAGTGCCTTTTTTTGTCCATCTTTTGTTCTTTGTTGTCCTGTGGGGCTCTGCCCCACATTTCCATGCTTTTGTTTTCGTTGTCGACCCCTGGGTCTTTTCCCTGTCTGGACACTTTCCTTGCCTATCTTCGGTGCCTGCTGCACCCTGCTGTCCGTAAGGTCCCTCAGGTATGTACGCGCTCCTCTACACATTTTGTGGTTGATCGTGTGCATTACTTCCCGGCCACTCCTTGGGCCGTATTCGTGGTTTTCCTTACCTATTTCCGTTTTTCCTCCCCCATGCTACACCTTTTTGTGTATCTGGGTCAGAGCTTCTTGATTATCCTGTTTGGTGCTCCGGTGGGTCTCTGTCCATGTTCCACTTCCTGCTTTTGGACTTCTCCGGTGTTCCGTTTTGGTACCGAGTTCCTGCAATTTCTGTGTGGTTTTCTGCAGGCTTCGGGTTGCGCTGTCTGTGGGGGGGGGGGTATGGACTTTTCGATCTGCCACTCCTGCCTTTCTGGTTCCTTTTCTTGGAACCGGGTTTGCTGGGTTCCGGTCCTGGTTTCGGTTTTTCTTTGTTCCTTTTCCGGACCGGGTGTGTTTGCTTTCCTGCGGTTCTCGTCCTGGGTAGTTCTCCTCTTGGATGCCTCGGGGATGTGTGCATCATTCTTCCCTGCTGGAACTGGTTATGTTGCTCCTTTGAGTTGCGGGGTCGCTGTTTTTAGATTCGCATTTTGCGCTTTCAATCGTGGTGTTAGTTTCTCGTCGTTTGTGTCGGCACAGGTGGGTTCGTTATTGGTCTCCCACCTGCGTGTTTCGTCTCGGGGGTGGTGTTTGGTTTTCCTATCACTGCGAAGGGTCCTTTGGTCTTTGATAGGGTTGGCTTGTCTTCCCTTCGGGGTTGTTCTGGGACCGTCGTCTGGGATTATCCTGTCACCTCATGTTGGGTGGTGCTAGCAGAGCCGCTCCTGCTTGCGTTCAGTGTTGCGGTTCCTTCTGCTCCATTCCACTTGCTGTTCTGGGGCGTTGTTCCCCTCTGGCCTGCTCTTGAGTTTTGGTGCCGTCCTGGTCGTTGGCCTGGGTGGTCTTTTTCTTCTCGCTTTGGTCTTTGTTTTGTCACTGGTTTTGGTTGTTCAGTTTGGACGTGTGGTATCCGCCTCCCCGTTCCTTCCCTGTTTTACTTACCTGTGGTGAGGTAGCTCCGGGGAACCGACGGGGCTCCCCCTAGAAAACCAGTGTTGAATGTAATGAAACGCCATTTTCTGGGTGAGTCCCGGAGGCTCCCCGGCATCCCTCCCTTCCTCCGGTTGGGGGCGTTTTTCGCGTATTTTGACATCCAGCCTAAGAACTACCAGTTGGATTGCCGGCATGGAGGGTCTGGGGCTCCCCTTCCCCCTCTTGGGGAGGGGGGGTTGCGCAGACGGTGGTGCGGCGACGTGATGACGTCATGCTAGTTTGATAATTTTGTTTGGGGAGTTCTGTCCACTCGTTCGGCTTTCAGTAGCAATAATTTCACCAGAATAGGGGTTTGTTTTGGGGCACCTACCTTTCTGGGTGCCTGTCCCGGTCGATGGCAGACATAGAATGCTTCCAATCACAAGGGGGTTTCTATAGGCCATTGCTCCTCGTGCCTCTCTGAGGGGGCCAAGTTCTGGCTCGTGGTCCCCGGTAGGCAAGAACTCCTAGCACTTTGATGCCAGAAAGTTATACATATCCATTCAGCCTGGATAGCTCCGGGGAGCCTCCGGGACTCACCCAGAAAATGGCGTTTCATTACATTCAACGCTGGTTTTTTGTAACAAATTGGAGCATATGATCAAATATAAACCTTGATGCATGTTACACAAACCCTAGATTCTACTTACAAAAGAAAACACCCAATATTTAATGAATGAAAGCCCAGGCTGCTTGTGTCATGGATTACGATTGGATTTTCAATCGGATTACTATGCATAGTTATTATAGTTTTTATATTATCAGCAATTTTATAAGTACTGTTTATTTAATTATGCATGTCTAGTATTTATTTATTTATTATTTATATACAAGAAGGTACAAGGTTTGTGAGAATACATAGCATGGTATTTACAATCTTGTAAAGCCACTAGTACGTGCAGCATTTCGAGCAGGTCCTTAATCTAACAGATAAGTTTAAAAAATTCAAATGTTTATTCAGGTAAAGTACATACATACAAGGGGTGATACAAATATTGATGAATTTATAGATAGAGCTAGTACATACAATGCCTAAAGCAACGCCTAAAGCTTTCATTACACAAAGCGTTTCGGGCAGGAAAAACACCTAAGACTAAAACTTAATACTAATTGAGATTAAAGAATAAAATGTGTTGAGAAAATATAAAAATAAAAAAGGGGGGAACATGGCAGAAAAACAGCAAATATACAATTTGGTCGACAAACAGCATTGTTTAAAAATAACAGACATGGGTTGACATTATAGGGGTAAGGTAGGTTACAGGGAGTTAATTAGGTAGTGCTTAGTTTTTATCTTAAACTGGTTGAGAGAGGTACAGTCTTTAACATGATTGGGAAGGTCATTCCACATTCTGGGTCCCTTGATTTGTAGAGCATTTCTAATTTGATTAAGTCGTACTCTTGGAATATCAAAAAGGTATTTGTTTCTGGTGTGGTGCTCATGGGTTCTGTTACAACCTTTGTATTTTGCAACCTGTGTATTTGCATACCGATATGATTTTGTACTATGAATATCCTTATTGGTGTTTAATATTAATTAAGCTCTTTTCTGTGGTGATCCCGTCGGGTCCCTGAAGCTATTCACTGATATAATCCTATCCTATTACGGGTCATCGGTCACAAAGTTCTTATTACCTACTCAGGACAAGAGCCAGAACCTGGCCCCCCTCAGAGAGGTGCAGGGAGCAATGACCTATAAGCATTTTACATTTAAAGTTCATGGTAGGCATCCAATCAATCCCGTACCTGGTTACCTGGTTGATGGGGTTCTGGGAGTTCTTCTACTCCCCAAGCCTGGCCCGAGGCCAGACTTGACTTGTGAGAGTTTGGTCCACCAGACTGTTGCTTGGAGCGGCCCGCAGGCCCACATACCCACCACAGCCCGGTTGGTCCGGCACTCCTTGAAGGAAACAATCTAGTTTCCTCTTGAAGATGTCCACGGTTGTTCCTGTAATATTTCTGATGCTCGCTGGGTTATGGAGGTGTGTCCTGTGTGTCTAGATGGATGCAGCGTCTGCTGTGGCCTTGATGTCCAACCCGTGAACGGCAGTCCAGACCACAGTGAGTGCAGATACATGCTGAAGCGATTGCTTCCGTCAGTAGTCGAGACTACTTCTGAAGTCCCTCTTCCTCCGCCTGCCTCTTCAGTTCGCCCTCGAATGGCTGGAGTCCCTTCTGCACTTTCCATCTCCAGGCAGATCTGTCCACAGCTGTCGCCTCCCAAGTGTTGATGTCGATGTTCAGGTGCTTGAGGTCACATTTGCAGATGTCTTTGAAATGCAGCTGGGGTCTTCTGGTGGGCCTCTTTCCTGATGCCAGTTCTTCATGTAAAAGGGCCTTCAGTATGCTGCCATTTTCCATGTGTGTGACATGTCCCAGCCATTGCATGCGTCTCTACTTGAGGAGAGTGAACATTGAAGGGATTTCTATTCTTTCGAGCACTGTGTTGTTGGTGATGTGGTCTCTCCACGTGATGTCAAGGATGTGTCTCAGGTTCCGCATGGGAAAAGTATTAAGCTATCTCTCCTGGCGAGAGCGCAGGGTCCAGAATTTCGAGTCGTAGAGAAATGTACTCACCACACATGCCCTGTAGACCTGCGCCTTGGTGTGCATTGTCAGTTTGTTATTTTCCCAAAACGCACTTTATGAGTCTGGCCAGTGTTGTTGCAGCCTTCCCGATACACCTGTTGAGCTCAGTGTCCAAGGTAAAGGGTGTCTGAGATTGTGGAGCCCAGGTACACAAACTTGTGGACCACGTCCAGCACGTAGTCTGTGATGTTTATACAGGAAAATCATTGACGTCTTGTCCCATCACCTGTGTCATCTTCTTCAAGCTGATTGTTAAGCCGAATGTGGAACAGGCTGCGACAAAGTGGTTGAGTAGCTGCTGCAGACCTTCTGCTGTGTATTCACTAGTTGTATTCACCTAGTTGTGCTTGCGGGGGTTGAGCTCTGCTCTTTTCGCCTGCCTCTTGACTGTCAATCAATCAACTGTTACTAATTACGTATTTATTTATTGATTTATTTATATACAAGAAGGTACATTGGGTTTGGGAGGATACATAGCATGGTATTTACATTCTTGTAAAGCGACTAGTATAAACAGCATTTCGAGCAAGTCCTTAATCCAACAGATAATTGTCACTCCACCAAAGCCGAAGAATCCAGATGAAATACGCATTTGTGTGGACATGCGTGTTCCCAACAAGGCAATAATGTGTGAACGCCATCCTACACCCACTGTAGATGATATGATCTACCGCTTGAATGGTGCAACTGTATTCAGCAAGTTAGATTTAAACAAGGGCTATCATCAGCTTGAAATTGATGTTGAGAGTCGCTTCATCACAACGTTTAAGACACATCGAGGTCTGTATAGGTACAAGCGTCTGAGTTTTGGTATTAACAGTGCTGCCGAGGTATTCCAGCACATCATCAGCCAGGTATTGCAAGATATACCTAATGCTGACAACATGTCTGATAACATCATTGTTTATGGCCGTACCCAAGCTGAACACGACAAAGCTCTTCGTGCAACATAGCAACGCTTACGAGAAAAGAATCTGACGTTAATCCGTGTAAAGTGTGAGTTCAATCAACGTAAAATTGAATTCTTTGGACATATACTTAGTGACAAAGGTCTGTCTCCAGATCCTAAGAAAGTTGCAGATATCAAGAATGCTGCACCTCCTTCAATGTCCACTGAAGTACATAGTTTTCTGGACATGGCAAACTACTGTTCTCGCTTCATTCCAGATTTTGCTACCATTACGAAGCCTCTACGTGAGCTGAAGAAAAATGCATCATGGTACTGGAGCGATATCGAGCAAAATGCATTTGATGCTGTGAAAGATGCACTAGTAGAGAATGCAACTGCTGCATACTTTGATCCATCAATGGACACTGAGTTAATGGTGGATGCTAGTCCTGTTGGTTTAGGTGCTGTTTTAGCCCAACACAAACATGGTCAACCAGATTCCAGAGTTGTAAGTGCCTACGCCAGCCGTTCTCTCACAGATGTTGAGCAACGATACAGTCAGACAGAGAAGGAAGCTCTTGCTCTTGTATGGGGCTGTGAACACTTCAATGTGTATCTGCTTGGTGCGCCCTTCACCACGATAGTCACTGACCACAAACCGTTGGAGACCATCTTCAATAATCCAAAGTCCAAACCACCAGCTCGCATTGAGAGATGGGCTCTTCGTCTGCAACCATGCAACTTTACGGTGAAATACAAGCCGGGTGCAGGCAATCCCGCTGATTGCATCAGTTGACATCCTGCCAACAGTTTCACCATCACCAAGCATCAGCAAGTTGCCGAGGAATATGTACACTCTGTAACCTGTGATGCAGTCCCTAAGGCTCTCACTCTTGATGAAATCCATACTGCAACCCTAGAGGACCCAACTCTGAAAGCAACAGTGGATGCATTGACTAAGAAAAAGTTTCCACGCATCCCACCCTCAGGAGTTGACCAAGATGCATTCAAAGCACTTGAACGCATCCAGACAGAATTAAGTGTTACGCAACAACGCGACACCGTGCTGCGAGGTACTCGTATCGTCATTCCAGCTGTTCTCCAGCAATGTGCTCTGAAGCTTGCACATCAAGGACACCAAGGTCTTGTTAGGACCAAACAGCTGCTACGAGAAAAGGTGTGGTTTCCTGGCATTGATCGTCAAGCAAAGGATATGCATGATGCCTGTGTCCCTTGCCAAGCTGCAGTGGATACTTCAAGACCAACACCTCTACAACCTTCACCACTACCTGCTGCACCATGGACGGAAGTATCGATGGACTTCTGCGGACCACTACCAACTGGAGAGTACTTGATGGTAGTCATTGATGATCACTCACGTTATCCAGAAGTAGAAATCATCACTTCCACATCTGCAAAGGCTGTCATCCCGAAATTCGACAAGATCTTTGAAAATTTTGGCATTCCTGAAGTTGTCAAGACGGACAATGGACCACCATTCAATGGACAAGACTTCGTCAACTTTTCTGAGCATATTGGATTCAAACACCGCCGTGTGATGCCACTACATCCTCAAGTAAATTGAGAAGTTGAGAGATTCATGCAACCTCTCATGAAAGCTGTACGCTGTGCTCATGCCGAAGGATGATCCTGGAAACAAGCTATGTATGCTTTTCTCAGGAACTACCGTGCAACACCGCACTACCCGTCATGCCAGCTGAGGTAACGGATAAACATCTCGCTCAGAAGGATGCACTAGCCAAGGGCAAAATGAAAATTGCTCATGATCAACGTGCAAAGGAACAATTCACATAGGTTGGAGATACTGTTCTCGTTAAAAAGAAAAAAGAGGGAAAGCTAGATATGCCGTATGATACAAAACCATATAAAGTGATTAGTGTAAAAGGAACTATGGTAACAGCTAGTAATAGAGATCATAGTATAACACGTAATATGGCCTATTTCAAAGTGATTCCAACTAGTGTAGAAAATGATGAAGTGCAAAGTCGTGCAAAAGAAAAAGAAAAAATGAGTTATAACTCAATAAACAATTCATCAAGGGATGTTATTGTATTTGGGGACTCTCGTCCTAAACGTCATGTTAAACGCCCTACACGATTTGATGATTAATTGTGTTCCTATGTAATGCAAAGTATTTACCTATTATGCTAAACTAAATTTAATATTGTTTGAATAATGCAGATATCTCATTCAATATTTTGTAACTTTGTGTTACAGTTTCTTTCATGTTTGTTTAACATTGCATATGTATTTTTAACATTGAAGTCCTTTGTGGTAAAGATTAAGTTGTTTAAATTCTTTGTGTGCTTAATTAATGTTAAATGTATGCAATATCTCTTGATATGTTAATAACTTACTTTGTGTCAATAACTTTGCTTTGTGCTACAAGCATGGTAGACATCCTGTATTCATTCTTTTTAAAGAAAAGGAGGGATGTCATGTTCAAAGAAAATGGTACCATCCGTTTTCTATGTGTGGCGGAGCAGACACCAGGGAAGGTAAACAAGAGCACACAGGACGCTACCAGCTTGGAATCTACTAGTCATGTAATTGCTTATAAGTATTAAAGTCAGTAACCAAGCGATGGCTTTATATCAACCCTACAACCAAGACTTCCTCAGTAACACACAAACACCACAGATGGGATTTCACTGATGTTCCAAACTTGAAACAAGAGTTGAAACCAGAAGTTGTACCAAACTTACTTGGATCCTGCAGCCTCTCCGAAACACAAACCAGGGTTTTACACAACTTACCCATGCACTCGAGCTATGTCAATAGGCTGTTCTACCTCTTCGCCCTTACTTCAATACAAACAGAAATCCCAATAGCGTGTTGCATTAAATGAACAAATCCACAAGGGCCGTGATGAGAATTCGAACCTACGTCCAAGATCATCCCAAATGCTGCCTTAATCAACTGAGCTACGACATGGTCCAAAGAGTTGAAACCAGTAGTACCAAAATTACTTGGATCCTGCAGCCTCTCCGAGACACAAACCAGGGTTTTACACAACTCCCCCATGCACTCGAGCTGTCAATAGAAGGTTCTACCTCTTTGCCCTTACTTCATTACACACAAAAATCAAAATGGCATGATGCCTCAAATGAACAAATCCACAAGGGTCGTGATGAGGATTTGAACCTTCGTCCGAGATCATCCCAGATGCTGCCTTAATCAACTGAGCAATGACATGGTCAAAAAAGTAGAAACCAGAAGTTGTACAAACTTACTTTGATCCTGCAGGCTCTCCAAGACAAACCAGGACTTTAAACAACTCCCCCATTCATTCGAGCTATATCAATAAGCAGTTCTACCTGTTGACCAGACAACACACTAGAAGGCGAAGGGACGACGACGTTTTGGTCTGTCCTGGACCATTCTCAAGTTGATTGTGACTTCAGTCGACTTGATTGATCCTCACGTCGACAATCGACTTGAGCATGGTCCAGGATGAACCGAAACGTCGTCGTCCCTTCACGTTCAAGTGTGTGGTCTACCTTGAGGTTACCTTGAGGTGCTTCCGGGGCTTAGCGTCCCCGCGGACCGGTCGTCGAGCAGGCCTCCTGGTTGCCGGACTGATCAACCAGGCTGTTGGACGCGGCTGCTCGCAGCCTGACGTATGAGTCACAGCCCGGTTGATCAGGTATCCTTTGGAGGTGCTTATCCAGTTCTCTCTTGAACACTGTGTGGGGTCGGCCAGTTATGCCCCTTATGCGTAGTGGAAGCGTGTTGAACAGTCTCGGACCTCTGATGTTGATAGAGTTCTCACTCAGAGTACCAGTTGCACCTCTGTTTATCACCGGGGGTATTCTGCACATCCTGCCATGTCTTCTGGTCTCATGTGATGTTATTTCTGTGTGCAGGTTTGGGACCAGCCCCTCTAATATTTTCCACGTGTAAATTATTATGTACCTCTCCCGCCTGCGCTCAAGGGAGTACAATTTTAGGCTCTTTAGTCGGTCCCAATAGTTTAGATGTTTTACTGGTCTGGTCTGGTCAACATACTTTAGCAACATTATTGTGACTCATCGCCTGCAGTTCTACCTCTTCGCCCTTACTTCATTACACACAGAAATCACAATAGCGTGATGCATCATATGAAAAAATCCACAAGGGTAGTGACGCGGATTCGAACCTACATCTGACATCATCCCAAACCCTGTCTTAATCGACCTAGCTACAACATGGTCAAAAGAGTTGAAACTAGAAGTTGTACCAAACTTATTTTGTTCCTGCAGCCTCTCCAAGACACAAACCAGGATTTTAAACAACTCCCCATACACTCGAGCTATGTCAAAAGGCCATTCTACCTCTAAGCTCTTCATTACTCGCAGAATTCACAATAGTGTGATGCATCAAATGAACAAATCCAGATGGGCCGTGACAAGGATTCGAATCTACGTCCGAGATAATTCTAGATGCTGCCTTAATCGACTGAGCTACGACATGGTGAAAAGAGATGAAACCAGAAGTTGGACAAACTTTCATCCTGCAACCTCTCCAGTACACAAACCAGGGTTTTACACAACTCCCCGATGCATTCGAGCTATGTCAATAGGCCATTCTAAGTCTTCGCCCTTACTTTATTACAGACAGAAATCAAAATAGTGATGCATCAAATGAACAAATCCACAAGGGCCGTGACGAGGATTCGAACCTACGTCCGAGATCATTCCAGATGCTACCTTAATCGACTGAGCAATGACATGGTCAATAGAGTGTAAACCATAAGTTGTACCAAACTTACTTAGATCCTGCAGCCTCTTCAAGACAAAAACCAGTATTTTAAACAACTCCCCCATACACTCGAGCTATGTCAATAGGCAGTTCTACTTGTTGACTTCAGGTAGAACTGAAGTCATTACTTCATTACACACAGAAATCACAATAGCATGATGCATCAAATGAAAAAACCCACAAGGGTAGTGACGAGGATTCGAATCTACGTCCGAGATTATTCCAGATGCTGCCTTAATCGACTGAGCTACGACATGGTCAAAGGAGTTGAAACCAGAAGTTGGACAAACTTACTTTGATCCAGCAACCTCTCCACTACACAAACCAGGGTTTTACACAACTTCCCGATGCACTCGAGCTATGTCAATAGGCCGTTCTAAGTTTTCGCTCTTACTTCCTTACACACAGAAATCACAATAGGGTGATGCAACAAATGAACAAAATCCACAAGGGCCTTGATGAGGATTCGAATCTATGTCTGAGATCGTTCCAGACACTACCTTAATCGACTGACCTACGACATGGTTAAAAAGAGTTGAAACCAGAAGTTGTACCAAACTTACTTGGATCCTGTATCCTCTCCAAGACACAAACCAGGGTTTTACACAACTCCCTTATGCACTCGAGATGTTAATAGACTGTTCTACCTATTCGCCCTTACTTTATTACTCACAGGAATAAAAATAGCGTGATGCATCAAATGAACAAATCCACAAGGGCCGTGACGAGGATTCGAACCTACGTCCGAGATCATTCCAGACGCTACCTTAATGAACTGAGCTACGACATGGTCAAAAGAGTTGAAACCAGAAGTTGTACCAAACTTATTTGGATCCTGCAGCCTCTCCGAGACACAAACCAGGGTTTTACACAACTCCCCCATGCACTCGAGCTGTCAATAGAAGGTTCTACCTCTTTGCCCTTACTTCATTACACACAAAAATCAAAATAGCATGATGCCTCAAATGAACAAATCCACAAGGGTCGTGATGAGGATTTGAACCTTCGTCCGAGATCATCCCAGATGCTGCCTTAATCAACTGAGCAATGACATGGTCAAAAAAGTAGAAACCAGAAGTTGTACAAACTTACTTTGATCCTGCAGGCTCTCCAAGACAAACCAGGACTTTAAACAACTTCCCCATTCATTCGAGCTATGTCAATAAGCAGTTCAACCTGTTGACCAGACAACACACTAGAAGGTGAAGGGACGACGACGTTTCGGTCTGTCCTGGACCATTCTCAAGTTGATTGTGACTTCAGTCGACTTGATTGATCCTCACGTCGACAATCGACTTGAGCATGGTCCAGGATGAACCGAAACGTCGTCGTCCCTTCACGTTCTAGTGTGTGGTCTACCTTGAGGTTACCTTGAGGTGCTTCCGGGGCTTAGCGTCCCCGCGGCCCGGTCGTCGACCAGGCCTCCGGGTTGCCGGACTGATCAACCAGGCTGTTGGACGCGGCTGCTCGCAGCCTGACGTATGAGTCACAGCCCGGTTGATCAGGTATCCTTTGGAGGTGCTTATCCAGTTCTCTCTTGAACACTGTGAGGGGTTGGCCAGTTATGCCCCTTATGTGTAGTGGAAGCGTGTTGAACAGTCTCGGACCTCTGATGTTGATAGAGTTCTCACTCAGAGTACCAGTTGCACCTCTGTTTTTCACCGGGGGTATTCTGCACATCCTGCCATGTCTTCTGGTCTCATGTGATGTTATTTCTGTGTGCAGGTTTGGGACCAGCCCCTCTAATATTTTCCACGTGTAAATTATTATGTACCTCTCCCGCCTGCGCTCAAGGGAGTACAATTTTAGGCTCTTTAGTCGGTCCCAATAGTTTAGATGTTTTACTGGTCTGGTCAACATACTTTAGCAACATTATTGTGACTCATCGCCTGCAGTTCTACCTCTTCGCCCTTACTTCATTACACACAGAAATCACAATAGCGTGATGCATCATATGAAAAAATCCACAAGGGTAGTGACGAGGATTCGAACCTACATCCGACATCATCCCAAACCCTGTCTTAATCGACCTAGCTACAACATGGTCAAAAGAGTTGAAACTAGAAGTTGTACCAAACTTATTTTGATCCTGCAGCCTCTCCAAGACACAAACCAGGATTTTAAACAACTCCCCATACACTCGAGCTATGTCAAAAGGCCATTCTACCTCTAAGCTCTTACTTCATTACTCGCAAAATTCACAATAGTGTGATGCATCAAATGAACAAATCCAGATGGGCCGTGACATGGATTCGAATCTACGTCCGAGATAATTCTAGATGCTGCCTTAATCGACTGAGCTACGACATGGTGAAAAAGAGTTGAAACCAGAAGTTGGACAAACTTTCATCCTGCAACCTCTCCAGTACACAAACCAGGGTTTTACACAACTCCCCGATGCATTCGAGCTATGTCAATAGGCCATTCTAAGTCTTCGCCCTTACTTTATTACACACAGAAATCAAAATAGAGTGATGCATCAAATGAACAAATCCACAAGGGCCGTGACGAGGATTCGAACCTACATCCGAGATCATTCCAGATGCTACCTTAATCGACTGAGCAATGACATGGTCAATAGAGTGTAAACCATAAGTTGTACCAAACTTATTTAGATCCTGCAGCCTCTTCAAGACAAAAACCAGTATTTTAAACAACTCCCCCATACACTCGAGCTATGTCAATAGGCAGTTCTACTTGTTGACTTCAGGTAGAACTGAAGTCATTACTTCATTACACACAGAAATCACAATAGCATGATGCATCAAATGAAAAAAACCACAAGGGTAGTGACGAGGATTCGAATCTACGTCCGAGATTATTCCAGATGCTGCCTTAATCGACTGAGCTACGACATGGTCAAAGGAGTTGAAACCAGAAGTTGGACAAACTTCCTTTGATCCAGCAACCTCTCCACTACACAAACCAGGGTTTTACACAACTTCCCGATGCACTCGAGCTATGTCAATAGGCCGTTCTAAGTCTTCGCTCTTACTTCCTTACACACACAAATCACAATAGGGTGATGCATCAAATGAACAAAATCCACAAGGGCCTTGATGAGGATTCGAATCTACGTCTGAGATCGTTCCAGACACTACCTTAATCGACTGACCTACGACATGGTTAAAAAGAGTTGAAACCAGAAGTTGTACCAAACTTACTTGGATCCTGTATCCTCTCCAAGACACAAACCAGGGTTTTACACAACTCCCTTATGCACTCGAGATGTTAATAGACTGTTCTACCTATTCGCCCTTACTTTATTACTCACAGGAATAAAAATAGCGTGATGCATCAAATGAACAAATCCACAAGGGCCGTGACGAGGATTCGAACCTACGTCCGAGATCATTCCAGATGCTACCTTAATGAACTGAGCTACGACATGGTCAAAAGAGTTGAAACCAGAAGTTGTACCAAACTTATTTGGATCCTGCAGCCTCTCCAAGACACAAACCAGGGTTTTACACAACTTCCCCACGCACTCGAGCTATGTCAATATGCTTTTCTACCTCTTCGCCCTTACTTCATTACACACAGAATTCACAATAGCATGATGCATCAAGTGAACAAATCCACAAGGGCCGTGACGAGGATTCAAACCTACGACCGAGATCATTCCAGACACTGCCTTAAACGACTGAGCTCATGGTCAAAAGAGTTGAAACCAGAAGTTGTACCAAACTTATTTGGATCTTGCAGCCTCTCCACAACACAAACCAGGGTTATACACAAATTCCCAATGCACTTGAGCTATGTCAATAGGCCGTTCTACGTCTTCGCCCTTACTTTAAAACACACAGAATTCACAATAGCGTGATGCATAAAATGAACAAAATCTACAAGGGCGGTGACGAGGATTCCAACCTTCGTCTGAGATCATTCCAAACGCTACATTAATCGACTGAGCTACGACATGGTCAAAAGTGTTGAAACCAGAATTTGTACCAAACTTACTTGGATCCTGCAACCTCTCCGATATACAAACCAATGTTTTACAAAACTCCCCTAAGCACTCGAGCTATGTCAATAGGCCTTTCTACCTCTTCGCCCTTAGTTCATTACACACAGAAATCACATTAGCATGATCCATCAAATGAACAAATCCTGAAGGGCCGTGAAGAGAATTCGACCCTACGTCTGACATCATCCTAGACGCTGCCTTAATCGAGTGAGCTACAACATGGTCAAAAGAGTTGAAACCAAGAGTTTTACCAAACTTACTTAGATCATGCAGTCTCTCTGAGACACAAACCAGGGTTTTATACACCTTCCCAATGCACTCCAGCTATGTCAATAGGGCCGTTCTACCTCTTCGCTCTTATTTCAAAACACACAGAAATCACAATAGCGTGATGCATCAAATGAATAAATCCACAAGGGCCGTGATGAGGATTCGAACCTTCGTCCGAGATCATCCCAGATGCTGCCTTAATCGACTGAGGTACGACATGGTCAAAAGAATTGAAACGAGAAGTTGTAACAAACTTACCTGGATCCTGTAGCCTCTCCGAGACACAAACCAGGGTTTTACACAACTTCCCAATGCACTCGATCTATGTCAATAGGGCCGTTCTACCTCTTCGCCCTTATTTCAAAACACACAGAAATCACAATAGCGTGATACATCAAATGAATAAATCCACAAGGGCCGTGACGAGGATTCGAACCTTCGTCTGAGATCATCCCAGACGCTGCCTTAATCGACTGAGCTACCACATGGTCAAAAGAGTGTAAACCAGAAGTTGTACCAAACTTACTTGTAACCTGTATCCTCCCTGAGACACAAACTAAGATTTTTCACAACTCCCTTATGTATCGTGCTGTCAATAGGCTGTTATATCTATTCGCCATTACTTCATTACACACAGAAATCAAAATAGCATGATGCATCATGTGAGTAGTGTAAAGTGCGACTAGAGCGACGCGCGCCAGCTGCCAGGTGGCACTCAGGTGAGTGCCACCCGGCAGGTGGCGCGCGAGTGTCTAGTCGCACAGGTTTTGGGGGGGATTTTCGGGGAAGTTTGGCGCGTTTCGGACGCGTGTGAGCGTCTGGTGTTATGGTATGTGGTCAGGAAAGAGGGGAGAACAAGTTGTTGGATGGCAGGTGGTGCGCGTCGTTGCCGTCGCGACGCGTCGTTGCCGTCGCGACGCGTCGTTGCCGTCGCGGCACGCCGTTACCGTCGCAGAGGGTTTGGGAGGGGAATTTCCCGGAAGTTTGGCGCGTGTCGGAGGCGGTCTTGAGTGGTGTGTGAGCAGGTGCAGCCCCTCGCTCTAGTCACAAAGGGAATTTCTGGGAAGATGTGGGAATTTCTGGGAAGACGTATGAAAATACAAGGATAAGAGTGGAATATGAGGAAGGAGTAAATGAATATGTATGTGTGTTTGTCATAGACTTAATCTGAGATAGTGTGTAGATGCGAGGAGAAGGCAACACAGTCTGTTATGTTGTTTTGGGTGGGGGCTGGATGGAGCTTCCCCTCGTCGGGGAGAGAGTGCTCTGGGCCATTATGCGGTTAGACAAACCCATTAACTACCCTACAGGAAGCCCTTAAGTGGTGTTGTAAGAAATGCATGGAAAAGACCAGGGAGTGCACCTGGCTTTTTTCTGTGTGTTCGGGTCATGAAAGAGTGAAGCCACTCTCGTTGTGAGACTGCAGTAGGCCATTATGCGGTTAGACAAACCATTTATCTCTCCCTACAGGAAGTGCTAAGTGTGCGAGGATGGGGGCGAAGACTCCTGCAGGAGGAGTGTGTACCATTACCTTAAGCGTTTTTCAATGTCCGCGGAGGGGTAAGCGTACGGGTCGCAGGTTGGAGCCCGACTGAATGACTTTCCAAGTAGCTCGGGTATTTCTCCTCAGACACCCGGAAGTGGTGGGGCACCCATTACCAATGCGTTTCGCCAGGGTCCGCGACTCTCTCTATCTGTCTCTGTCTCTGTCTCTCTGTCTCTCTGTCTCTCTCTGTCTCTCTCTGTCTCCCTGTCTCTCTCTCTATCTGTCTCTGTCTCTGTCTCTCTGTCTCCCTGTCTCTCTCTCTCTCTCGCTCTGTCTCTATCTCTCTCTCTCTCTGTCTCTCTCTGTCTCTCTGTCTCTCTCTGTCTCTCTCTCTCTCTCTGTCTCTCTCTCTCTCTCTGTCTCTCTCCCTCTCTCTCTCTCTCTCTCTCTCTCTCTCTGTCTCTCTCTCTCTCTCTCTCTCTCTCTCTCTCTCTCTCTCTCTCTCTCTCTCTCTCTCTCTCTCTCTCTCTCTCTCTCTCTCTCTCTCTCTCTCTCCTTCATATTGTTCATTCATTCATAGTTCCTTTTCATTAAAACTATTTCAGTTTTACATATATAAACAAAGCCAGGGAGTAGTTTTTACTAATACATCTTCTCTAGTATCCAATGATTTTCTTCGAGATTTAAAACACAGCTATTTCAAACATATTAAAATACAATAATTTGGTATCGAGCTTCAGCTCCTATCCTGCCTTAGTCCCCTGCCCTATAATGAATACTAACAGTCCTATCCCTCTAAAATTAAAAAATAATCATATTTCAAACGTAGTTCAATACAGTAATTTAGTTACCGAGCTCCAGCTCTTGTCCTCCACCTTACTTCCCTCACACATCTTCGTTAATACCTATTCAAATTCCCTGAAATTTCTACCCTCTGTATTTCAGACTTAGTTTAGTAAATCCAAACAATTATCTAACTCTAGCTCTTGTCCCCGGCTTAGTTCATTTGTACAAGATCGTTAGTAACAGATCAATTTTCCCGAAATTTAAAGCAGACATACTTCAAAGTTAGTAAATAATATCAAGTCAGTTACTGAGCTCTAGCTCTCGTCCCCCAACTTAGTTCTCTCTCGTATAATTGTAAATAACCCATCAATTTCACTGTAATTTTTACCCTCAGTATTTCAGTCACCGTAAATAAGATCAAAACAGTTAACAAGCTCCAGCTCTCGTCCCCGCCTTAGTTCTCTCTCGTATCTTTGTAAATATCCTATCAATTCCCCTGAAATTTTTTACCCTCTGTATTTCATAGTAAATATGATGTAAACAATTATAAAACTCTAGCTCTTGTCCCCAGCTTAGTTCATTTGTACAAGATCGCTAGTAACAGACCAATTTTCCCTGAAATTTAAAGCAGTCATACTTCAAAGTTAGTAAATAATATCAAGTCAGTTACTGAGCTCTAGCTCTCGTCCCCCAACTTAGTTCTCTCTCATATATTTGTAAATAACCCAGCAATTTCACTGTAATTTCTACCCTCTGTATTTCATAGTAAATATGATGTAAACAATTATAAAACTCTAGCTCCTGTCCTCTGTCCAAGTCCACTCCTGTAAATTTATTACTATCAGTCCAATTCCCCTGAGATTTGAACACCAACTACATTTTCAGTCATAGTAAATAAAAAATGGTTCAGTTATCAAGTTTCAGCTTAGTTCATTTTTTGTACAAGTTCTTTATTTTCCAACTAAATCACCTTGAGATTTAAGATCCCCTTATTTCTAACGTAGTAAAATTAATCTGGACATTAACCAAGTTCCATTTCCTCAGTCTTAGATCATCGAACATAATTATATCCGTTCAAGCCCTCTCCAGCCTAACTGTTTATCAGTTAGTAATCAGTAAACACCATCCATAGCGCGAGTTTACACGCATCATCATCATCATCAACCTTTAGTGATCGTTCGATCCAACAGAAAAAACAGAGACTCGTGTTAACATAATAGGTGAAAAAAAGTTAATCTTTCTCTTATCACGTTTTATTCAATGACTGGTAGACACATACATATTTATCATGGTAAAAACAAAACAAAACATATTAACTATCAGACAGACAGAGATATAACACTCAGCTTAAAGCAGTTATCAGCGGAGTTTCAAAAAGTTTTTTTTGTTTTGTTTTTCAACTATTATGAGTTGTTTTCCATGTTTCTTTAACACCATGGCTAAGTGAGCCAGAGCTGTGTAGTAGTGGACCTCCCATTCAAGCTTTTCATCAGGATTCAAGTCATCACTGTCAATCATTCCCAAGCCATAAGGAAATTTTAACGCGCTTGATTGAATTATGACGCTTAGTCATGCTTAAAATTTGATTAATGCATAGTTTAAAGCTCCATCGTCTCTTGATCTTAGTATCATTGCGGAGTCCCTCCATTATACAATCTCTATCCTCCCCACACTGCTCTAATAGAATTTTTTGGTTAACAGCATTATTTTCTATTGGTGGTCCTGCGCTATATCTGGACACGATAGCTATAACATGTGGTAGACTTTCTGGTGAGGGGGAAGGAGAAAAGATAGCTCCTCCCACTTTAACGCGATCAGCCACCACCACATAGTTAGTTAATGGTTGGATCTCTCGCTGTAGTCGTGTATAAGGATACATTTCCCAGATCTCGCAAGACATTCCTCCTGAATGGGTGTGAATTGAAGGAATATCATACACTATACAGTCACCAGGATGGATCTCATCCATTGCCAGATAATCACCTTCTACTTTGCAGTCTTTAAGACTGGTTAGTTTATGGAGCATATACCTTGAACATATCTTGACCGTTATTAAACGCAAGTTAGCGGATGTAAGAATTATATTCAGTATCGAGTTAACAGTTACTCTTTTTCATTCCTCTATCACATCTATAAACACACTCAGCTGTTTGTTAAAGCGGGAAGATAAACACAGAGTATAATATTATTTTTATTATTATTATTAATTGCAAGCATGGAAAATGGTAACAATAGTAAATAAATAAAGTCAATAGTTTATATATATATATATATATATATATATATATATATATATATATATATATATATATATATATATATATATATATATATATATATATATATATATATATATATATATTTCTAGTCAACTGTTAAATCAATCACTTCGATATCTCCTGTGAGATCTATTATAGGCACGGCTTTGCAATGAGGTTTTGTAGTTTCACCTCCAGCTTCATCTGCGTTCAAGTTGTTGTTCTTCATCCGATGATAAGCAGAGGCAACTCCTTCACTTAACTTATGTGTAAGCACACCGTGTGTAGGCAATGCTACAGGGATAGCATTGCTTGCAGAGTCAACCATCACAAATTTCAACCCGCGACGATGATAATACCGCTCCAACTTCATCATTATGGGTAGATATTTCTGCCTCCACACTTCTTGATTGTAGCTCTTCCAGTACTGACCACAGCCCATCCCAAGTCCAAAAGGGAAAATTATGTGGTTAATTTTATATTCTTCTTCTCTTGTTAAGATGATTGCAAAGGCCTTACACAGAGATTTTGTAAACCAATAGCGACGCATTTCTTCTGTATCCAACTGCAAGCCTCTGTAGTAGTGCGGGTCGACAGCATATAACGTCTCGATTTCCTTCATCATCATGTTCAGGGGTTTAGATGATTTCCCTCCGGCGTGATGAGTTATTAATCCGATGAGGTGAGGTAGATGCGGGTCATCACCAATTCGATTGTTGAATTGAGGGGGTTCACCATAGACAATCTCTCCAGGCAGGGCTCGGTCTCTTCTCTCTGCACGATTTTTGTAGGGTAGTTTGCTCCGATGAATGCGAGCATAGGGAAAACGAGTCCATAATTCTTCAACCACCCCACTAGTCATCACACTACAGGCGTCCATATCATAGATGATGCAGTCGGAGTAAGAGTACTCCGAAAAAGATGAAAGGCTTCCAGCTACAGTCGTCAACATCTTATCTGATGAGTAGAGTAGAGGAAATGAGTCGGGGAGGGGAGAGCAGCCGCCCCTTTATACGGTCGTGCGAAGGTTACTGGGTTTCCTGTTTTGTTTCGTTCCTGTTTCCATGGGGCGAACTAAAATCACTTTGACGTTATAAGGGTTTAATCTCCCCTGCATATTTTGAATAATGGGGAGGTGAGTACTTTCCCACTCTGCATCTTCACACCGACCTGTCAGACCTACACCCCAGGGAAGAATAACTTTCATGATCTCCTCGGTATCTTCAATATACAATAAGAGTTCTTCTAATGATTTCGTCAAGTATAACAAGCTGTTTTCTTTCGTATCAGCACGCAACCCTTTAACCATAGAGTAATCTTTTGATTTACCGGCAATGGCTTGAGCAATATCATTCCTCTCAATAGGCTTCCCTAATCCATACTGCGTTGCCAGGGCTACTAAGCTTGGTCCTTGACTGTCTCTGCTGATGTGAATGGATCCAGGTGTTGGACGGTCTTCTCTGATGCATCTCTTTAGATTATACAATTGCGTTCTGGCGTAAGCGGTGGCATGAGAATATTTATCAGCAATGTCCTGGGACATGCCGTAGGGGGAGCATGATATACAATTTACAGAGTAGACAATGCAACACTCTCGATTGTTAAACTCCTCATCCGTCATGTATCCGTGATGAATTTCTACAGAGTTCATTTTGGCTATGGAGTTCATTTTTTTTTTCCCCAACGCGCTATAGATGAAACACAGGGGAGCGATGAGCGGGCAGTAATGAATTAGTGTGATCTACTCACCCCCTTTTATCCTCGTCGTGTGTGACGCGCGTGCGCGCAGGCTCCCGGGATAGTTTCCAATTAATGATTAACCATACTCCATAGTTTCATATTTTATATTATTTATTTATTATTTATTATTATTATTTAATAAACGTGGATTATAGTCCATTCTAGCAGTAAGATCTGTGTAATACTATATTCTCAACAATGAGGTTTTATATTAACTTCGCACCAAGCTATGATTTTTTTCTAAGTTGTGGAGAGCTTGGTATATCCCTTCACTATAGAAATTAATCTAAGGTGTAGCATATATATATATATATATATATATATATATATATATATATATATATATATATATATATATATATATATATATATATATATATATATATATATATATATATATATATATATGCACTACTCCCAACCAAACATAGACCCGATAATATTCTACAAAAATAAGAAGACTTCCAAACTCCTTATCAAAACAGTTCCGAAGGAGAACCCTCTACAGCAGTCAATCGTTGCATACTTGTACACTTGCCCCCATGAAGGATGCAACCTTCAATCTAAGTACATAGGTAAGACACCGACCAACCAAACTGTGGAAGTGATTGACACATAATCTTCAATCCCCCACCCCCAGGAATCGCATGAGACAGACTCATGTCATCACTCTAACAAGAGAAATGTTGAACAAGAATAACTGCATAATTGACAAAACCATGGATGTAAGAAGATTGTGAATTCTTGAGACAATTCGCAGACAATTCGCATAAGAATAGATCAACTTACAATGATCACCCAAATCATGGAGGTGATTACTCTACTCACCGTGAGAGTAAGGTCGAGACTCGAACATAACACCACCGTCACAGAAGACAATATCCAACAACAATATATATCATATTTATCCCCAACCAAAAAAACTACTCCCTCGAGCGGTGTTTAGAGCGAGTGCAAACTTTAATCCGCTACTGGATAGAACAGATTAGATTTTTTTTTCAATCCGTGCGATGCCAGCTATTTCATCTTTCCCAATACTTCTGCTTAAACTAATTGGGTTTACCTTTAAGCTTATACATAGATTTCTCAATGAATATGTAGCGATATGCGTCACCCCATTCTCGAGGATAAATAGCCCGGAAACGGTCAAACCTTTACCACAATTTTGAGTGTTCGACTCAGCATGGATGTCTTTCGCAGCAAAACTTTCCGAAGCATGGAACGTTTGCGTTGTGAGCAGATGAGGTTAGACACCTTTGTGGGATGGCGTGTTGACTGGCTTTTGCCCCCGGATTTAGCCAGTGATGGATTCTACTTCACCAAATCCGTGGATTACTGCATATGCAGTTTCTGTTACGCCTTAATTGGAGGATGGGTGGAGGGGGAGGACACCCCCTGCAGTCGTCATGTAACTGCAGCTCCACACTGTCCTTTCATCACCGGTAAACGTACTGAAAATGTCAGCATTGCGCTAAGCAACATGGCCTACGCCTATGGATTGAATTTCACCTATTCCGTCCTGCAACTGGAAAGAGACGGAAATTCAGCCAACAGTTGTAAGTATCCATCACAATTATGTGTTATCTCATAGTCACTGTGAATAACGTTGCTTGTATAGTCATTGTGAATAGCTTGATAATAAGATTGTGTGTGTGTGTGTGTGTGTGTGTGTGTGTGTGTGTGTGTGTGTGTGTGTGTGTGTGTGTGTGTGTGTGTGTGTGTGTGTGTGTGTGTTTGAACACATAGTTATCTTTCATAGTGCGTGTTTATAGGAGCGGTAAGCGTATATATATATATATATTATTATATTATTATTATTATTTTAATAATTGTAGGTACTGTGGAATGGAGTGAGGAAAACTCTGGAATTCTACCATTCTCTATGCCCATTTACCCAGAGATGGCAGGGTATAAGTCTCGTTTGGCATCATTCGGCATCATCTGGCCTGATATGTGCGGTCAGTCTCCGGCAGAATTATCTCGAGCTGGCTTTTTCTCTTGTGGTAAGTATTGGAAGATATTATTATTATTATTATTATTATTATTATTATTATTATTATTGATGTCTTAATGTAATCACACAAACCCACTCTGTTTGAGACGTGCTAGTATTTACTTTCTCATTTATATATATATATACTGTATATATATATATATATATATATATATATATATATATATATATATATATATATATATATATATATATATATATATATATATATATATATATATATATATATATATATATATATATATATATATATATATATATATATAACTGAAAACTCACACCCCAGAAGTGACTCGAACCCATACTCCCAGAAGCAACGCATCTGGTATGTACAAGACGCCTTAATCCACTTGACCATCACGACCGGACATAATGAGGTGATAGCCGAGGCTATTTGAACCACCCCACCGCCGGCACTCGGATAGTTATCTTGGGCATAGCATTTTACCAAATCACCTCATTCTTTGGGGCAACACGTGAGGAACACAAATGCGAACAAGCCTGAATGGTCCCCAGGACATATGCAACTGAAAACTCACACCCCAGAAGTGACTCGAACCCATACTCCCAGAAGCAACGCATCTGGTATGTACAAGACGCCTTAATCCACTTGACCATCACGACCGGACATAATGAGGTGATAGCCGAGGCTATTTGAACCACCCCACCGCCGGCACTCGGATAGTTATCTTGGGCATAGCATTTTACCAAATCACCTCATTCTTTGGGGCAACACGTGAGGAACACAAATGCGAACAAGCCTGAATGGTCCCCAGGACATATGCAACTGAAAACTCACACCCCAGAAGTGACTCGAACCCATACTCCCAGAAGCAACGCATCTGGTATGTACAAGACGCCTTAATCCACTTGACCATTCAGAGTTTTCAGTTGCATATGTCCTGGGGACCATTCAGGCTTGTTCGCATTTGTGTTCCTCACGTGTTGCCCCAAAGAATGAGGTGATTTGGTAAAATGCTATGCCCAAGATAACTATCCGAGTGCCGGCGGTGGGGTGGTTCAAATAGCCTCGGCTATCACCTCATTATGTCCGGTCGTGATGGTCAAGTGGATTAAGGCGTCTTGTACATACCAGATGCGTTGCTTCTGGGAGTATGGGTTCGAGTCACTTCTGGGGTGTGAGTTTTCAGTTGCATATGTCCTGGGGACCATTCAGGCTTGTTCGCATATATATATATATATATATATATATATATATATATATATATATATATATATATATATATATATATATATATATATATATATATATATATATATATATATATATATATATATATATATATATATATATATATATATATATATATATATATATATATATATATATATATATATATATATATATATATATATATATATATTCTTTTTTCTTAGGAGTTGGAGACCATATACGATGCTTTTATTGCGGTGGTGGACTTGTCAACTTCACACCTTCAGACGACCCCTGGACTCTCCACGCCCGGTACTACCCACGCTGTGTATACTTAAACTTGAAGAAAGATCGTGCCTTCATTAAAAATGCGGTTCCTTTCTCACCTCCTCAACCGACAGTGGCAGTCGATGAAACATTGATAAATGCGCTCCTGCACGGTCTCGATTATTACAATGGACTCGCCGCTACTGTAGGATTTCCTTACATCGCCCTGCGAGGTGCACTAAGAGAATACCTCAAGATTAAAAAGGATGTATTACCTCTCCTTAGCGAATCTAACTGTGTAGAGGTTATGTTGTGGTTTTTAGATGGCGTGGGTGAAAGTGAGGACACAGGTGCAGTAACTGAATCTCCCTTAGAAGTATTATCATCCCAAGGTGTTATTTTCCCCCGCCCAGTTCCCCCTGTAGTGGAGGTAGATGAAGGAGAGGAAGAGAATGCAGTGCACGGTGCAGCTAGGTTTTATTGTAAGGTATGTTTCACTCAAGAAATAAACACGGTTCTCATTCCGTGTAGGCATATGGTTGTATGTTTGGATTGTGTAACACGATGTGATAAATGTCCTGTATGTCGTGGAGATATAGTACATCTACTTCTTCCAATCATCTCTTAATAAAAACAAATCCAAAGTTGTTTCTTTTATATTATCCTTATGTATTATTATTATTATTATTATTATTAAGGCTGAGGGAGTTGGAGGTGTGTGGTAAGGAGGCACCCTCGTGAACGGGGGGTATATAGCTCACCCTTGACCTGTCAGGGCAAACACTCCGTCACCAACCCACCCACCCACCAATCCAAGATGACCGCGCGTGCCTCTGGTGCCTCCAACGGTGTGGCCTCTCCTCACTCAGAGGGGGATGAGCGCTTAGGACAGGCTATTGCAATAATACGAGGTACGTTTCCCTTAAGTTGAGTCATATTGTGCTAAGATGTTTGTTGATGATGTTTGCTAATGTTGATGTAAGAAAAAATAACAATAATGTGAAGAGTGTGTGTGTGTGTGTGTGTGTGTGTGTGTGTGTGTGTTATGCTAGTAATGTAAACTTTTTTTTTTAGATTATCTGGAGAAAGCTGGCAGCAGCAGTGTGAGCAGCAGCAGCAGCAGCAGCAGCAGCAGTGGCCCCACCAGATCCACCTCTGGTGGCAACATCTTTATATTCTTGGGAACCACCCACATACACACGAACACGGGGGAAGTGTCTGTGTCCTCTCCCCCTACTCCAGTCGACTACGGTGTCAACCTCCCCTCACACACTGGTGATGCCAGCCGTAGCGATCAGGTCGCGACAGGTGTCGCCACACGCCCCGCGCGTGTGTGTCTCCCTACTCACCCCACTACCGCCCCGGTTGGTGGAGATTGTGGTGATAGAAGTAGTAGTAGTAGTAACACAATCCCTCATTGTGTACCAACCACTCCTACTGCCGATCAGAGGGGTGGTGAGGTATTATATTTTATGAACACCGTTGAAGAGGTGTTGTCCCCCAGCCTTTTAACTGGGGGGTGTGGAGTAAGTAGTGACCCTACTACTAGTAGTACTGCTAGGGATCATAGGACTGAAGAAGAAGAAGAAGTAGTGGTGAGAATGAGTGAGGATATTTCACAGAGTGGTGAGTATCCAGATCTCATGACTATGAGCGGAGGTCTTGATGATTCGGTGTTTGCCGGTATTTCACTCTCAGAGGATAACCCCGCTACTCAAACCGAAAATGATCTGAATGTAGAAGCTTTACTGGGTGAGCGTATAATGCTTACAGACAGTCAGCAACGTGGATTGCTGACTGACGTTGATGTGAATCTTTTCCTCAACCCTCAACTTAGCCCACTCCAAGGTATGTCTACTAACCCCGACCCCGAACCCAGTGCTCGTCCCTCCTCCTCCACATCCCACAACTCTAAACTAAGTTCACACAAAGCCACATCTCGGGCTAGACCTCGTGATGAGTGTAGCACTATGTCTCAGACTGTGATAATAAGTAGTGATGATGAAAACTTTACTCCTCTACGAAGGATTCGAGTTGGAGACGATCTTAATAGATCCCGCTATATTGACACCACCACCAGTGATAGCGAGTGTGATAGTGAGGTTGAGCGTGAAATAATCGCTCCTCCCCCACCTAAACGACAGATTAAACGAAAGGATGTTCGTCTAACTATAGAAAAAAAAGCAAGCAAAAATCTAAAATCTAAGTCTAAAGCCAGCAAAAACTTTTTGAAACTCCGCTGATAACTGCTTTAAGCTGTGTGATATGTCTCTGTCTGTCTGATAGTTAATATGTTTTGTTTTGTTTTTACCATGATAAATATGTATGTGTCTACCAGTCATTGAATAAAACGTGATAAGAGAAAGATTAACTTTTTTTCACCTATTATGTTAACACGAGTCTCTGTTTTTTCTGTTGGATCGAACGATCACTAAAGGTTGATGATGATGATGATGCGTGTAAACTCGCGCTATGGATGGTGTTTACTGATAAACAGTTAGGCTGGAGAGGGCTTGAACGGATATAATTATGTTCGATGATCTAAGACTGAGGAAATGGAACTTGGTTAATGTCCAGATTAATTTTACTACGTTAGAAATAAGGGGATCTTAAATCTCAAGGTGATTTAGTTGGAAAATAAAGAACTTGTACAAAAAATGAACTAAGCTGAAACTTGATAACTGAACCGGTTTTTATTTACTATGACTGAAAATGTAGTTGGTGTTCAAATCTCAGGGGAATTGGACTGATAGTAATAAATTTACAGGAGTGGACTTGGACAGAGGACAGGAGCTAGAGTTTTATAATTGTTTACATCATATTTACTATGAAATACAGAGGGTAGAAATTACAGTGAAATTGCTGGGTTATTTACAAATATACGAGAGAGAACTAAGTTGGGGGACGAGAGCTAGAGCTCAGTAACTGACTTGATATTACTTACTAACTTTGAAGTATGACTGCTTTAAATTTCAGGGAAAATTGGTCTGTTACTAGCGATCTTGTACAAATGAACTAAGCTGGGGACAAGAGCTAGAGTTTTATAATTGTTTACATCATATTTACTATGAAATACAGAGGGTAAAAAATTTCAGGGGAATTGATAGGATATTTACAAAGATACGAGAGAGAACTAAGGCGGGGACGAGAGCTGGAGCTCGTTAACTGTTTTGATCTTATTTACGGTGACTGAAATACTGAGGGTAAAAATTACAGTGAAATTGATGGGTTATTTACAATTATACGAGAGAGAACTAAGTTGGGGGACGAGAGCTAGAGCTCAGTAACTGACTTGATATTATTTACTAACTTTGAAGTATGTCTGCTTTAAATTTCGGGAAAATTGATCTGTTACTAACGATCTTGTACAAATGAACTAAGCCGGGGACAAGAGCTAGAGTTAGATAATTGTTTGGATTTACTAAACTAAGTCTGAAATACAGAGGGTAGAAATTTCAGGGAATTTGAATAGGTATTAACGAAGATGTGTGAGGGAAGTAAGGTGGAGGACAAGAGCTGGAGCTCGGTAACTAAATTACTGTATTGAACTACGTTTGAAATATGATTATTTTTTAATTTTAGAGGGATAGGACTGTTAGTATTCATTATAGGGCAGGGGACTAAGGCAGGATAGGAGCTGAAGCTCGATACCAAATTATTGTATTTTAATATGTTTGAAATAGATGTGTTTTAAATCTCGAAGAAAATCATTGGATACTAGAGAAGATGTATTAGTAAAAACTACTCCCTGGCTTTGTTTATATATGTAAAACTGAAATAGTTTTAATAAAAAGGAACTATGAATGAATGAACAATATGAAGGAGAGAGAGAGAGAGAGAGAGAGAGAGAGAGAGAGAGAGAGAGAGAGAGAGAGAGAGAGAGAGAGAGAGAGAGAGAGAGAGAGAGAGAGAGAGAGAGAGAGAGAGAGAGAGAGAGAGAGAGAGAGAGAGAGAGAGAGAGACAGAGAGACAGAGAGAGACAGAGAGACAGAGAGAGGCAGAGAGACAGAGAGAGAGAGAGAGAGAGATAGAGAGACAGAGCGAGAGAGAGAGAGAGACAGGGAGACAGAGAGAGAGAGACAGACAGACAGAGAGACAGAGACAGAGACAGATAGAGAGAGAGACAGGGAGACAGAGAGAGACAGAGAGAGACAGAGAGACAGAGAGACAGAGACAGATAGAGAGAGTCGCGGACCCTGGCGAAACGCATTGGTAATGGGTGCCCCACCACTTCCGGGTGTCTGAGGAGAAATACCCGAGCTACTTGGAAAGTCATTCAGTCGGGCTCCAACCTGCGACCCGCACGCTTACCCCTCCGCGGACATTGAAAAACGCTTAAGGTAATGGTACACACTCCTCCTGCAGGAGTCTTCGCCCCCATCCTCGCACACTTAGCACTTCCTGTAGGGAGAGATAAATGGTTTGTCTAACCACATAATGGCCTACTGCAGTCTCACAACGAGAGTGGCTTCACTCTTTCATGACCCGAACACACAGAAAAAAAGCCAGGTGCACTCCCTGGTCTTTTCCATGCATTTCTTACAACACCACTTAAGGGCTTCCTGTAGGGTAGTTAATGGGTTTGTCTAACCGCATAATGGCCCAGAGCACTCTCTCCCCGACGAGGGGAAGCTCCATCCAACCCCCACCCAAAACAACATAACAGACTGTGTTGCCTTCTCCTCGCATCTACACACTATCTCAGATTAAGTCTATGACAAACACACATACATATTCATTTACTCCTTCCTCATATTCCACTCTTATCCTTGTATTTTCATACGTCTTCCCAGAAATTCCCACATCTTCCCAGAAATTCCCTTTGTGACTAGAGCGAGGGGCTGCACCTGCTCACACACCACTCAAGACCGCCTCCGACACGCGCCAAACTTCCGGGAAATTCCCCTCCCAAACCCTCTGCGACGGTAACGACGCCCCGCGACGGCAACGACGCGTCGCGACGGCAACGACGCGCACCACCTGCCATCCAACAACTTGTTCTCTCCTCTTTCCTGACCACATACCATAACACCAGACGCTCACACGCGTCCGAAACGCGCCAAACTTCCCCGAAAATCCCCCCCAAAACCTGTGCAACTAGACACCCGCGCGCCACCTGCCGGGTGGCAGTCACCTGATTGCCACCTGGCAGCTGGCGCGCGTCACTCTAGTCGCACTTTACACTACTCATGTAAACAATTCCACAAGGGTCTTGACGAGGATTCGAACCTACGTCCGACATCATCCCTGACGCTGCCTTAATCGATTGAGATACGACATGATCAAAAGAGTTGAAACCAGAAGTTGTACCAAACGTATTTAGATCCTGGAGCCTCTCCGATATATAAACCAATGTTTTACAAAACTCCCCTAAGCACTCGAGCTATGTCAATAGGCCTTTCTACCTCTTCGCCCTTAGTTCATTACACACAATAATCACAATAGCATGATCCATCAAATGAACAAATCCTGAAGGGCCGTGACGAGAATTCGACCCTACGTCCGACATCATCCTAGACGCTGCCTTAATCGACTGAGCTACGACATGGTCAAAAGAGTTGAAACCAGAAGTTTTACCAAACTTACTTAGATCCTGCAGCCTCTTCGAGACGCAAACCAGGGTTTTACATAACTCCCCAATGCACTCGAAGTATGTCAATAGGCCGTTCTTCCTCTTCGCCCTTTCTTCATTACACACAGAACTCACAATCGCGTGATGCATCAAATGAACAAATCCACAAGCGCCATGACAAGGATTCGAACCTATATCAGAGATCATCCCAGTCGCTGTCTTAATCGACTGAGCTACGACATGTTCAAAAAGAGTTGAAACCTGAAGTTGTAATAAACTTAGTTGGATCCTGCAGCCTCTCTGAGACACAAACCAGGGTTTTACACAACTCCCCCAAGCACTCGTGCTATGTCAATATGTCTTCGCCCTTACGTCATTACACACAGAAATCACAATAGCGTGATGCATCAGATGAAACAATCCACAAGGGCTGTGACGAGGATTCGAAGCTTCGTCCGACATCATCACAGATGCTGTCTTAATCGACTGAGCTACGACATGGTCAAAAGAGTTGAAACCAGAAGTTGAACCAAACTTACTTGGATCCAGCAACCTCTCCGAGACACAAACCAGGGTTTTAAACAACTCCCATGCACTCGAGCTGTGTCTATAGGCTGCTTTAATTTGTCGACCTTACTTCATTACAAACAGAAATCACAGTAGCAAGATGCATCAAATGAACAAAATCCACAAGAGCTTTGACAAGGATTCGAACCTACTCCCAAGATCATTCCAAACGCAACCTTATTCGACTGAGCAACAACATGGTCAAAAGCGTTGAAATCAGAAGTTGTACCAAACTTACTTGGATCCTGCAGCCTCTCCGAGACACAAACCAGGGTTTTACACAACTCCCCCAAGCACTCGTGCTATGTCAATAGGCCTTTCTACCTCTTCGCCCTTACTTCATTACACACAGAGGGGCCTCGTTGCCTGGTGGATAGCGCGCAGGACTCGTAATTCTGTGGCGCGTGTTCGATTCCCAGACGAGGCAGAAACAAATGGGGCAAAGTTTCTTTCACCCTGAATGGCCCTGTTACCTAGCAGTAAATAGGTACCTGGGAGTTAGTCAGCTGTCACGGGCTGCTTCCTGGGTTGTGTATGTGTGGTGTGTGGGAAAAAAAGCAGTTAGTAAACAGTTGATTGAAAGTTGAGTGGCGGGCCGAAAGAGCAAAGCTCAACCCCCGCAAAACACAACTAAGTGAACACAAGTAGGTGAATACAGAATTCACAGTAGCATGATGCATCAAATGAAAAAATCCACAAGGGCCATGACGAGGATTCGAACCTACGTCCGAGATCATCCCAGATGCTGCCTTAATCAACTGAGCTACGACATGGTCAAAAGAATTGATACCAGACGTTGTACCAAACTTTCTTGGGTCCTGCAGCCTCTCTGAGACACAAACAAGGGTTTTACACAACTCCCCAATGCACTCGAGCTGTCAATAAGCTGTTCTTCTTTTTCGCCCTAACTTCATTACACACAGAAATCACAATAGTGTGCTGCATCAAATGAATAAATCCACAAAAGCCGTGACGAAGATTTGAACCTACGTCCGAGATCATCTCAGATGCTGCCTTAATCGACTGAGCTACGACATGGTGAAAAGAGTTGAAACCAGAAGTTTTACCAAACTTACTTGGATCCTGCTGCCTCTGTGAGAAACAAACCAGGGTTTTACACAACTCCCCCATGCACTCGTGCTATGTCAATAGGCTGTTCTACCTCTTCGACCTTAATGATGGGATGATCTGAAATCATCCCAGACGCTGCCTTAATCGACTGAGCTACGACATGTCAAAAGCGTTGAAACCAGAAGTTGTACCAAACTAAATTTGATCCTGCAGCTTTTCTGAGATACAAATCAGGGTTTTACACAACTCCCCCATGCACTCGAGTTATGTCAATAGGTTGTTCTACCTCTTCAACCTTATTTAATTACACACAGAAATCACAATAGCGTGATGCATCATATGAACAAATCCACAAGGGCTGTGACGAGGATTGGAACCTACGTCTGTGATCATCCCAGACGCTGAGTTAATCGACTAGCTACGACATGGTCAAAAGAGTTGAAATGGGAAGTTGTACCAAACTAACTTTGATCCTGCAGTCTTTCCGTAAAACAAAGCAGGGATTTTCACAACTTTCCCATGCACTCGAGCTATGTCAATAGGTCATTCTACCTCTTCACCCTTACTTCATTGCACGCAGAAGTCACAATAGTGTGCTTCATCAAATGAACAAATATACAAGGGCCATGACAAGGTTTTGAGCCTACGTCCGAGATCATCCCAGAGGCTGCCTTATTCGACTGAGCAACGATATGTCAAAAGAGTTGAAACGAGTAGTTGTACCAAACTTACTTGAATTAGATAAACTTACTTGGATGTCAATAGGCCGTTCTTCCTCTTCGCCCTTACTTCATTACGCACAGAAATCAAAATAGCATAATGCATCATATGAGCAAATTCACAAGGGCCGTGACTAGGATTCGATCCTACATCCGAAATCATCCCAGATGCTGCCATAATCGACTGAGATATGACATGGTCAAAAGAGTTGAAACCAGAAGTTGTACCAAAGTTACTTGAATCCTGCTGCCTCTCCGAGAGACAAACCAGGGTTTTACACAACTCCCCCATGCACTCGAGCTATGTCAATAGGCAATTGTACCTCTTCGCACTTGCTTCGTTACACACATAAATTACAATAGCACGATGCATCAAACGAACACATCCACAAAGGCCATGACGAGGATTCGTGTCTATGTCCGTGTTACGACCCTGCGTTCCTCAAATGGAAACCAGAGGTCAATTTGAGCCCTAAATATTTACTTTACATTAATTCATAGAATTGGATCATGTGAGAAGGATATTTAATTGCAATAATATTTATATCAGGGATCCTTAAAACTTGGAGTATGCCTTATCCCTGTCTTCCTTGCCAGACGTAAGACGAATCTTGTTTGAACAGAGCATTCAGACTCTTGAGCTTGTTGTGGATTAAGTATAACAGTGAAGTAATTATTAACTATCCTTATAACGAGTAAAGTAAACAGTATTGTACGCCGGTGAAGATTTGTAATGTGTATAAGCTGCACGATCAATTAGGCTCTTCCCAGCAACCACAACAACAACTCGGGAGCTCGGCGGTTGGTCGCTGGCTCCTCCTCCTCTGTTCAGACTGTGTGGTGTAAAGATCTTTCTGGGGGAGCTCTGCCTTGATTCTCCCCCCCCCCCCTTCTCTCTTTCCCTTACCTTAAGTTCCTGTAACTACAAAGTTAAGTACCTTTATGTGTAACCGTGCATACTGCTGGGCTTGTAAGACTTGTGTAGAGATTGTTTAGTATAAGCCAGTGTTTTGAGTATCCCTAAGTGTTGTATTGTGATAGGGTCCCACGTGGTACTTATTACCCTAAGCTGCCTCAAGCTTTCAAGTTCTTCACTAGTAGACTTTACCCTAGCTTGTCCTAATTGTAAAACCTTGTATCCTGTCTAAGTGAACCAAGGCTTTTAAAGTAAGATAGTGTGGTAAAGTAATTATTGTATTGTTATTTAATGTATATGGGGGGGGGGGGTTGTTAAGAGGGTTTAATAAATAAGTTACTTTTTGAGGTGTATCCATTACTCCTGTTGTAGTGGCGTAGATGATTGTATTCCAGACGACAGATCTGTTTTTAAACCTTAAAGCATAAGCAGGAACCTATGTTCCTTGGGGGCCGGGCCTATTTGTGCCACTTTGATACATCTTGATTCCAACTGTTGGCCCTTCTCCATAATACTCTAGACCCCCCATAACAGCTCTTAAATTTATAACAAGTGGTAGGCCTGACCGGGAGGAACCTTTTAGTTGTAAAAAAATCGATTTTTGAGTGCCAAAACTAAAAATTCTTGTTTACCGCAGAACGGTTGTGTGTTAGCCTAGGGCCCAGATGAATTAGCAAAGGCTACATCTTGCACTGACTGGACACCCAGCTGGATCCCTTGACGATTGAGATAAGTGTGGCCTTGTGATAGGGGCCATGCAATTTTTTTTTTCAATTTGTTATTTTTATTTTGCTAAGAGCTAAATTAATTAGTGATCTATCTTGAGGTTATCTTGAGATGATTTCGGGGCTTTTTTTTTTTTTTGGTGTCCCCGCGGCCCGGTCCTCGACCAGGCCTCCACCCCCAGGAAGCAGCCCGTGACAGCTGACTAACACCCAGGTACCTAATTTACTGCTAGGTAACAGGGGCATAGGGTGAAAGAAACTTTGCCCATTGTTTCTCGCCGGCGCCTGGGATCGAACCCAAGACCACAGGATCACAAGTCCCGCGTGCTGTCCGCTCGGCCGACCAGCTCTCTAATGGAGTGATGGAGGCTAAAATGCAGGAACTGGCAAAGGACCCTTCAGTGGTAGAGATTAAGAAGCTCACCAAATCTAATTTAGTATTGTTAGGCAAGGAATTTGGCCTCGAGTTAAACGACACTGATAAAAAGTGGACCTTCTTATCTTGAGGTTATCTTGAGCTGATTTCGGGGCTTTTAGTGTCCCCGCGGCCCGGTCCTCGACCTGGCCTCCACCCCCAGGAAGCAGCCCGTGACAGCTGACTAACTCCCAGGTATCTATTTACTGCTAAGTAACAGGGGCATTCAGGGTGAAAGAAACTTTGCCCATTTGTTTCTGCCTCGTGCGGGAATCGAACCCACGCCACAGAATTATGAGTCGTGCGCGCTATCCACCAGGCTACGAGGCTCCCTATTCACCTTGGTGAATGAAATTTTACAGCATTGTATAGACCAAGAACTATTGCCAAGTGATACAATTTTATGCCAGCCCAGTCCAGCTGAAAGTGTAGCTAGTAGAAATATGGAGTTAGAATTACAACTATCCCAGTTAAGACTGGCAGAGCAAGAGGCTAGAGTAGCAGAACAAGAGGCTAAATTGTTAGAACAAAATGCTAAAGTTGAAGAGCAAAGGCTCAAAAATGAGGCGGCAAGAATTAGAGCAGATACCGCTGTACCACCACCTGCCGGGGACTCAAACCCCAGGCATTCTGATAAAAAGCAAAACTTGCCTGAATTTTCAGAGTCAAACCCTGAAAGATTTTTTGACCATTTTCAGACTAGCCATGTCCAGGAACTGGCCAAAGGAAGAGTGGGTGAAAATCTTATAGGGGCGGTTTAGGGGTAAAGCACAAGATATTTTTATAAACATGCCTGACGATGAGTGTTTTGAATATAGTAAAGTCGGGGAACGGATTTTGAGGGCATATGAAATTACGCCTGAAGCTCACCGCCAAGCTTATCGCAACCTTAGGCCTACTCACAACCAACCTCTCACTGAATTTGCTAATGACCAAATTAGATTGTTTGAAAAATGGATTTGCTCGGCTAAAGCCAAAACATACGAGGGACTTAAAAATTTAGTTTTAGTGGAGAATTTTTTAGATAATATGCCAGAGAATGTTGCACGTTACATTCGAGGAAGGACAGAGGTAGATTCTAATATATAGTGGATTTGGCCAAGATGGCAGAAAACTACCAGTTGGCGGGCAAAAGGCCCAATAAAAATAGTTATATCCCATAGAGTAACAAAACTTATACCCACAGCCAGTCCAGACCAGCCCATTTTAACCCTATAACTAATGCATCTTCTGTTTCAGACATAACTAACCCTGTTAAATTATCTAGCCCCACGGCACCTAAGGGTGAACCAAAGGGCAATCCTGTTAGTAATGTCTCTTCTCCCCGACGTGTTTGTGGTCACTGTAAACGTGCAAACCACCCTACTAGCCATTGTTGGCAACTGTACCCGGAAAAAAGACCCAATGCTCTTGTTGTGACACAGGGCTTGAGGCCTTCTGAAGTGTTAGGGAGTAAGACCTCTAACCCGCAGTGGTTGAACCTGCTTACCCCATTCTTATCGAAAGGGAGACTACTTTTGTCTGATGGTTCTTCCTGGAAGGACGTGGTGATCTTCTGAGACACCGGTGCCATCTATACTTTAATTTTAGAGAGTGCATTGCAAGGTGCCAACACTCTCGACATTGGAGAGGTAGTACTGGTCGAGGGTGTCACTAGTGATACTCGAGCAGTTATAACTCCGTAAGGTTACCCTGGAATCTGATTTCCACAAGGGTGTTTGTACAGTCGGAGTCACTTCTTACCTACCTTTCCCTAATGTTGATGTAATATTGGGTAATGATTTAGCAGGGGATATGGTATGGGATTCCAGACTGCCTATTATGTTGCCTACCCCTAAGATTTCCCTGGATCTACCCGCCGCAAAGGATAATGTTGTGTACCCTGCGTGCGCGGTGACCAAGTCTATGGGACTTAAATGTAAGGGCAGCCCTGTGGTTGCCAAGGTGGTAAATCCCAAGGACACGAGGAACATTCCGAGTGGTGAAAGCCAAGTGGATCTTGCGGACACATTCATGGCCCGACTCGATGACGTGGCCGAGGACACTGCAGATAGCTTACCATCGCCTCCTAACGAGAATGGAGGAGAACACTGTTGTGGTGGAGGAGAACACTGTTGAGCCTCGGCCAATGGCATCTGACCAAGGCATGGACGCCTCCTTGAGTGAGTTACAAAAAGCTGACCCCAGTCTTGCAGAATGTCATGAAGTAGCCCTCTCTAAGGAGGAAATTGTAGACGCAGCAACTGGGTACTACTACCATGATCAGATTTTGATGATAAAATGGAGACCACAGAGTGCTCCCTTGTCAAATGAGTTTGAAGTAGTCCACCAGATTATGTTGCCGACCTGCTATAGAGAGAGAGTTTTGGCAGCTGCTCATGATGATCCTATGGGGGGACATCAAGGTATTAATATTACTTATCACAAAATTTTCAAATATTTTTTTTGGGCCCAAGCTGAAAAGCGATGTGGCAAAATTTTGTAATTCATGTATTGCTTGTCAGCTTGTTGGGAAACCTAACCAGACACCCCCTAAAGCTCCTTTAAGGCCTATTGTCGTGCCGGAGGAACCATTTTCTCATGTGGTAATGAACTGTGTTGGTCCATTACCTAGAACTAAGTCTGGTAATATTTACCTAATCACGATGATGTGTATCACGACCCGTTACCCAGAGGCTTTTGCTGTAAGGAACATCCAAGCAAAGACTGTTGTAGCTCGTATGTTGCAATTTTTTTCTACTTTTGGACTGCCTCGGGTCGTGCAAACTGACAATGGTACTAATTTTAAGTCTGATTTTTGTAATAATTCTGTAAGGACCATGGAATAACTCATAAGGTTTCCAGCCCATACCATCCTCAGAGTCAGGGGTAATTGAGCGGTTCCATCTAACTCTGAATCAGATGTTTAAGACATCGTGCGAAAGTTCCCACAACTTCTGGGATGAGAACTTGCCTTATGTTTTGTTTGCTGCTCGAGAGGGGTTACAAAGTTCACTGGGTTGTTCTCCTTTTGAGTTAGTCTTTGGCCATAAAGTTCGTGGACCCTTGCAAATGTTACAGGAGAATCTGTTAGGGAACGTAACGTTGACCGAAGGTTCGGCTTTCTTTGCGCAACACCACCAGAGACTCAAGGACTGCAAGGCGGCTGCACTAAAGTATCTAGGGAAGGCCCAAGAAAATATGAAAGAACGACACGATGCTAAGGCTAAGTTGCGGGTATTTCAGCCTGGTGACCCTGTCCTGGTATTAAAGCCTCGACTAGGGAACACTATGTCCCACAAGTACGCAGGGCCTTTATATCGTGACAGGGCTGGGGACCTCACGTACAAAGTGAGGCACTCTGACAAGCGTAACCAGGTGATGCTCGTACACTTGAACTGGCTGAAGGAGTTCCAGGGCCCCAGGCCCATCACACTAACCAATGTTTCCTTTTCCCAGTGAGGGAGGGGATGATTGTTCTGGGGACCCAACTAATCTCATTCTCAATAATTCTAGTTCTGTGAATGCTGTGGAGGAGGGACTGTCCCATTTGCAGATGGCTCAACGTGAAGAGGTGCAGTCGTTGCTTGATGAATTCTCCAGTCTGTTCGGGGAGGTCCCGACCCAGACTGATGCCATTTACCATGATGTCAAGTTGACGGACTACACCCCCATTCGCCTTCAACCCTATCGGATGAGTCCGGAAAAGAAGGCCATCGTACGGAAAGAGGTCGACTTCCTGCTCCAGCACTGCCTCATCCGGCTGAGCCAGGGCTCTTGGTGCTCGCCCTGCTTTTTGGTCTCCAAAACAGACGGCTCCTGGCGATTATGCACCGACTATCGGCAGCTCAACAAGGTGACTATTGTGGATGCCTATCCACTGCCCCTCCTCGAAGACTGCATCGACGAGATTGGAAACGCCACGTACGTCTCGAAATTCGACCTCTCAGTGGGTTATCATCAGATCCCACTCACTGAACGTGCCAAACAACTAACTGCGTTCGTAACACCCAATGGTGTCTTTGAGTATCAGGTGTTACAGTTCGGCTTGCGTAATGCCTCTGCCACGTTCCAGAGGCTAATGAACTCTCTGCTCGCTAATGTACCAAATTGTCGGGCGTATCTAGATGACATATTGTGCTTTTTTATAGTAATTGGACTGAGCACATAGCTAGGTTATACCAGTTGTTCACAGTTCTGAAAAGTGCAAACTTAACTCTAAATGCAAAAAAGTGTCATTTTGGCCACGGCACAGTGACGTACCTCAGTTATGAAGTGGGCCAAGGAAAAGTGTTACCTTGGCAAGATAAGATCAGTGCCATTCTGGAGTATCCAGTGTTCCAATCTAAAAAGGACGTTCAAAGGTTTATCGGTATGTGTGCGTACTATCGACACTTTTGTCAGAACTTTTCCAGTGTCGCCACTCCTCTCACAGACTTGTTACGGAAGGCCGTTAAATTTTAGTGGTCATCAGACTGTGCAGAGGCGTCTAAAAATTTGAAATTGATCTTAGCTTCCGCCCCAGTGCTCGCTAGTCCAAGGTTCGCCCGATCGTTTAAAATTCATGATGATGCATCTGACTCGGATGCTGGTGCAGTGTTGTTGCAAACTGGGAATGATAAAGTGGACCACCCAGTATACTATTACTCTGTGAAATTTGGCAAGGCGCAATGCAATTATTCAGTGGTAAAAAAGAGGCGTTGGGGCTAGTGTTAACAAGTAAAAAGTTTGAGGTATACTTCACAGGTAATATAGTGGAAGTGTACACGGACCATAACCCACTAGTGTTCTTAAACCAGATGAAGGCGAAAAATAAACGCATCCTCAGGTGGGCATTGTACCTACAGGACTTCAATCTTTCCATTATCCACCTACCGGGCCGGCTCAACGTAATAGCCGACGCTCTTTCCCGGTTACCTGAGTAACATTCATCTGAGCCACAGGAAGCAATATGCCAACTGTCATGCTTTAGTTATTTTTTTTTTAGGTTCTTCTGTGACATTAAATATTCTGTGCCAAATTTATTACTTCCCCGTTTTTTTTTGTATGTGCTTTTTCTTTCAGAGAATTCCTTTGTGTGTGTTTTTTCTTTCAGAACATTTATTCTGTGTGCTTTTTCTTTCAGAGAATTACTTTGTGCTTTTTCTTGCAGTTCTTGCAGAGAAATTTTTGTTTTTGGCTGATTTTCTTTTATGGCATAGATTTTCCTTTTTATTCTCTGTATATCTTATTATATTATATCAGGGATCCTTAAAACTTGGAGTATGCCTTATCCCCGACTTCCATGCTGGACGTAAGACAAATCTTGTTCGCACAGAGCATTCAGACTCTTGAGGTTGTTGTGGATTAAGTATAACAGTGAAGTAACTATTAACTATCCTTAGACAGGGTAAAGTAAACAGTGTTGTACGCTGGTGAAGATTTGTAATGTGTAATAGCTGCACGATCAATTAGGCTCTTCCCGGCAACCACAACAACAACTCGGGAGCTCGGCGGTTGGTCGCTGGCTCCTTCTTCTCTGTTCAGACTGTGTGGTGTAAAGATCTTTCTGGGGGGAGCTCTGCCTTGATTCTCCTCCCCTTCTCCCTTTTCCTTACCTTAAGTTCCTGTAACTACAAAGTTAAGTACCTTTATGTGTAACCGTGCATATTGCCGCGCTTGTAAGTCTTGTGTAGAGATTGTGTAGTTTAAGCCAGTGTTTTGGGTATCCCTAAGTGTTGTGTTGTGATAGGGTCCCACGTGGTACTTATTACCCTAAGCTGCCTCAAGCTTTCAAGTTCTTCACTAGAAGACTTTACCCTAGCTTGTTCTAATTGTAAAACCTTGTATCCTGCCTAAGTGGACCAAGGCTTTTAAAGTAAGATAGTCTGGTAAAGTAGTTATTGTTATTGTTATTTAATGTATATGGGGGGTTGTTAAGAGGGTTTAATAAATAAGTTACTTTTTGAGGTGTATCCATTACTCCTGTTGTAGTGGCGTAGATGATTGTATCCCAGACGAAAGATCTATTGTATAACCTTAAAGCATAAACAGGAACCTATGTTCCTTGGGGGCCGGGTCTATTTGTGCCACTTTGATACATCTTGATTCTAACTGTTGGCCCTTCTCCATAATACTCTAGACCCCCCAATATCAGCTCTTAAATTTATAACAGTCCGAGATCATTCCAGTTGATGCGCTAATATTCTGAGCTAAGACATGGTCAAAAGAGTTGAAATCAGAAGTTGTACCAAACTTTCTTGGATCCTGCAGCCTCTCCAAGACACAAACCAAACTTTTACAAAACTCACCCATGCCCTTGAGCTATATCAATAGTCCGTTCTGCCTCTTCGCCCTTACTTCATTACACACAAAAATCACAATTGTTTGATGCATCAAATGAACAAATCCACAACGGCCATGACGAGGATACGAACCTACGTCTGAGATCATCTCATATGCAGCCTTAATCGACTGAGATACGACATGGTCAAAAGAATTGAAATCAGAAGTTGTACCAAACTTTCTTGGAACCTGCTGCTTCTCAGAGAAACAAACCAGGGTTTTACACAACTCCCCCATGCACTCGAGCTATGTCAATAGGCCGTACTAACTCTTCGACCTTCCTTTTCACGAACAGAATTCACAATAGCATGATGCATCAAATGAACAAATCCACAACAACCGTGACGAGGACTGGAACCTACGTCCGAGATTATCCCAGAAGCTTCCTTAATCGACTGAGCTACGATATGGTCAAAAGAGTTGAAACCAGAAGTCATACCAAATTTACGTAGATCCTGCAGACTCTCCGAAACACAAACCAGGGTTTTACACAACTCCTCCATGCACTCGAGTTATGTCAATTGGCGGTTCTACCTCTTCACCCTTACTTTATTACACACAGAAATCACAAAAGCGTCATGCATCATATGAACAAATCTTCAAGGGCCGTGACGAGGATTCGAACCTACGTCCGAGATCATCCCAGACGCTGTGTCATTTGACTGAGCTACGACCTGGTCAAAAGAGTTGAAACCAGAAGTTGTACCAAACTTTCATGGAACCTGCAGCCTCTTTGAGACAGAAACCAGGGTTTTACACAACGCCCCCACGCACTCGAGCCATGTCAATAGTCAATTGTACCTCTTTGCGCTTACTTCATTCCACACAGAAATCACAAGTGCGTGATGCATCAAATGGACACTTCCACAAAGGCCATGACGAGGATTCGAACCTACGTCCGAGATCTTCCAAGTTGCTGCTCTAATAATCTGAGCTACAACATGGTCAAAAGAGTTGGAACCAGAAGTTGTACCAAACTTACTTGGATCATGCAGCCTCTCCGAGACTCAAAACAGAGTTTTACACATCTCCCCCATTCACTCGAGCTATTTCAATAGGCTGTTCTATCTATTCGCCCTTACTTCGTTCTACAAAGAAATTACAACAGCGTGATGTTTCATATGAACAAATCCACAAGGGCCGTGTCGAAGATTCGAACCTACCTTCGAGATCATCCCTGACACTGCGTTAATCTATTGAGCTACAATATGGTCAAAAGAGTTGAAACCAGAAGTCGTACCAAACTTACATGGATCCTGCAGCCTCTCCGAAACACTAACCAGGGTTTTACACAACTTCCCCAGGCACTCAAGTTATGTCAAAAGGTTGTTTGACCTCTTCGCCCTTACATCATTCCACAGTTATCACAACAGCGTGATGCATCAAATGAAAAATTCCACAAGGGCCATGTCGAGGATTCGAACCTACGTCCAAGATCATCCCAGACGCAGCCTTGATCGACTGAACTACGACATGGTCAAAAGAGTTGAAATCAGAAGTTGTACCAAACTTACTTGGAACCTGCAGCCTCTCAGAGACACAAATCAGGGTTTTACACAACTCCCCCATGCACTTGAGCAATGTCAATAAGCAATTGTACCTCTTAGCTCCTGCTTCCTTACACACTGAAATCACAATAGCATGATGCATCAAATGAACAAATCCACAAAGGCCATGGCAAGGATTCGCACTTGAGCTACGTCAATAGGCAATTGTACCTCTTAGCTCCTGCTTCCTTACACACTGAAATCACAATAGCATCATGCATCAAATGAACAAATCCACAAAGGCTATGGCAAGGATTCGAACCTGCTTCCGAGATCATCCCAGTTGCTGCTCTAATATTCTGAGCTACGACATAAAAATAAAATAAATAAAATAAAATAAAAAAAAATGTTTATTTAGGTAAGGTACATACATACAAAAATTTTTTACAAAGATTGGTTGACTTATTGGTAGAGCTAGTACATACAATGCCTAAAGCCACTATTACGCAAAGCGTTTCGGGCATGATAAACTTAAATGACAAGCTTAATACTAATTGAGCATAATGAGTAGAATGAAAACAAGAAATTAAAACATAGCTGAAAAAGCAGCACAAATACAATTACGTCGACAAACAGCGCTCTTTAAAAAAAAAAACAGACATTGGTTGACAATAGAAGGGTAAGGTAGGTTACAGGGAATTTATTAGGTATAGCTTCGTTTTTATCTTAAACTGGTTGAGAGAGGTACAGTCTTTAACATGGTTGGGAAGGTCATTCCACATTCTGGGCCCCTTGATTTGTAGAGCATTTCTAGTTTGATTAAGTCGTACTCTAGGAATATCAAAACTGTATTTATTTCTGGTGTGGTGCTCATGGGTTCTGTTACAACCTTCTATGAAGCTTTTAAGATCAGGATTGGCATTATAGTTTAGCGTTTTATATATGTATAATACACATGAGAGAATGTGCAGTGATTTAATGTCTAACATATTCAGAGATTTGAGTAGGGGTACCGAGTGATGTCTGGGGCCAGAGTTGGATATTGTCCTAATACAACCCGTTCTCACACAAGACAGTACATATATGACTAGTGCTTAAAGTCAATATGTGGAATGTGATTTAGTACATATGTGATATATTCCCAGTTAACTTTTTTACCAAGGCTCAAACTCTTCCTCACGTACCAATTTACGTCTCACAGTACTCGTCCATCAACGTAGATAGCTGAATAGTCGTGATTGGTTCAATTATAACGAAAATTGTAGTTTTCAGGTCCCACATGGGTTGTGAAATTCACCTACTATTGTCCATGCTCTTATAATATTACAGATCAGCTACATCCTATTGAAGGCTCGTAGTTTTGTTTTGAGAAATATTAGTTGTTCTTAGTAAATTATAATAAGCACAATAAATTATTACATAGAATAAGTGCTTCACCAATCAATATTATATACCATAGTTTGTGCTTTAGAAATCTTTAAAGAATGTTTTGTAGGAACGCTAACAGAAAACGATGTTATGTTGGAATGTATATAGGGTAAACTACTGCAAACAGGATGGTATGGTGTGGAATATTGGAAACTATAGGATTAGTATAGGGTCCACTACCACCTGTTAGGTGGGTAAGGGGTCCAATAACACCCGCAGGATGAGTATGGGGGTCACATCCACCCACAGGAATGGTATGGGGATCACTTCCACCCACAGGAAGGGTATGGGATCCAATACCATCCACTGGATGTGTATTGCATCCACTACCACCGACAGGATGGGTATGGGCTCACAACCACCCACAGGATAGGTATGGGGTCCAATACCACCCACAGGATGAGTATGGGGTCCACTATAACCCACAGGATGGGTATGGGGCTCCAACCACCCACAGAATAAGTATGGGGTACAATAACACCCACTGGATATGTATGGCATCCATTGCCCCCACAGGATGACTATAGGGTACAGTATCGCCCACAGGATTAGTATATAGGGTTCACTGCCGCCCACAGAGTCGGTATGGGGTCCACCGCCACCCACAGGGTCGGTATGGGGTCCACTACCGCCCACAGGGTCGCTATGAAGTCAACTACCGTCCACAGGGTCGGTAGGGGTCCACTACCGCCCACAGGGTCGGCAGGGGGTCCACTGCCACCCACTGGGTCGGTAGGGGGTCCACTGCCGCCCACAGGATCGATAGGGGGTCCACTGCCGCCCACAGGGTCGATATGGGGGGGGTCCACTACCGCCCACAGGATCGATAGGGGGTCCACTGCCGCCCAGAGGGTCGGTAGGGGGTCCACTGCCGCCCACACGTTCGGTAGGGGTCCACTGCCGCCCACAGGGTCGGTAGGGGGTCCACTGCCGCCCACAGGATCGATAGGGGGTCCACTGCCGCCCACAGGGTCGATAGGGGGTCCCTTACCGCCCACAGGGTCTCTATGAAGTCAACTACCGCCCATAGTGTTTGTATAGTGTCCACTATCGCCCATAGTGTTATTATGGGGTCCACTACCCCTCATAGGGTCGGTATGGGGGTCCATTACTACCCACAGGGTGTGTCTGGGGTCTATTTTGGCAATACTGCTTTTCCAATCTCATTTGTTGTTCAATGTAAAATATTTGTTGCTCGACTTGCAACAATTTATATATATATATATATAGTATAGTGCCTTTGCAATAATGTACCAATGTATGTATTTTCATAACTCGTTTTAAATTGTTGAAAAATAAATAACTACATTGTGAATGCAAGTCAATGTTTACATGCTAAATCAGAGTTGCCAGATTCCGCTTAAAATAGCAAATTGTGCTTATTTTCAAAGCTTGAGAATTTAGCTTTAAAGTAGTTAAAAAACTACGAATTTCGCAATTTGCTATGTACTTTAGTGTACTATTTTAAAATAAGGTTGGTTTTTAAGCTGCAAGTCATATGAATCTCAAAAAAAGTATATTATTAACAATCTTATCTCCATAGTTCACTAATTTCTGTAAATCAGATCTGGTAACTGTAGGCCAAGTACTGGAAGACTCAAGACACAATGTGTTGAAGCTATTCTCTTTGAAGAAGTCATCTCGACAGGATCTTCCAGCTCCAGCTATAAAACTTCACCAAACATGGATCTACCTAGTACATCAAATGGTAAGGAATTACTAAACTGTACAAAGTTTTATGCTAGAACATTTGTTACAGAATTGTCCCTGTCAGGGACAATTCAGTCCCTATTCTATGTGTACTCCATCACATAGTGACGGAGTATGTGGGAATAATTTTGTTGACACTGTCCATTTTGTCAATTCTACAACAGCAGATAATATGAATTCCCAGAGATATTTGTAACTTGAGATACTTGGTTTGGTTTGGTTAAGTTAGGTTAGGTTAGCCTAACCCAGTAAATCCTCCCCGGCTAGAATATAAACCCCGGACAAAGTGCTCGTGAAATGCCAGGCATTTGCAAATATGAGGATGTGGTTGATTAGATTATATTCTTTTCTATATCATAGATGTTCAATATATGAAAAATATTTTAGACTTAAAAATGGACCCCTGAGGTACTCAACTTAACACATTTCTTCATATTCATTCCCATTTAGTATGACCTTTTGCTCTCTTTGTTTTAACTATTGTTTTGTGCACTTTACAATTTTTTTCATGAACCTGTAATTTCCTTGCTAGTCTTCCATGTGGTACCTTATTAAAGTCTTTAGCATAATCCATGTATACTACATCCACCGGAAACCCTTTATCTGAGTACCATGTTACCATGTCCCAAAAGTGAGGAGGTTTATAAGGTAGCATCTGTTTTTAAGAAGACCATGGTGTGTCGATTGAATAAGATTTTTCACTGAAAGATGGTAAATGATTCCCTCCCTTAGGATTTTCGCCATGAGCTTGCAGATGTGTTATACCTAGCTGATCGGACATTAGTTTTGTGCTTAACTCTTTCTGCTTTTTTTTAAATACTGTAAGGGTGAAATTTTCATATTTCAAATCTCGGGGTACTATCCCTTGGTTCAGATATTTTGTGGAAAGTATTTTCAGCAGTATTCATAGTTCTTCTGTCAGTTTATTTTCCTTTATAATTAAGGTTTGTTTTCTTTTGTACCATAGAAAGTACCACAGAAAGGTGTTATAATGTTGTGTTAGCTTTTCTGTACAATTTTTCTTTTTTGTTTGTATAAAAGGCTATGCAATGAATTCAAATATTTACGCTACCAATCAATTTTTCAGATAGATCATCGGATTTTGACAGTATGCTGTACATACCAGATGTTCCAAAAATAACTACAGACAACAATAATGGTACTGTGTTTACTATTTTTATACTTTATATATAGGAAGACAAGTTCAATCAATGAGCATTTTAATATATCATCAAAATTTTCATACATTTCTTTCACTTTGTTACACTTGTAAAAACTTATTCTTAGCTATATTTATATAAATGTTAATACCACTGTTAAATGAACATATTGATTTGTGTCCTTATTAGTTATAGCTTATTTATGTTGACCCAGCACCTTACTAAAGGGATTACCTTAACTTGTGTCACTATCTCTCTAGGGGGCTCCAGGTAGGCAGTATAGGTAATGCCACTAACATGCATATCATTATGGGAAAGTCCATAATTTAACACATAATTATAAGTAGGTAATTTGTAGCAAATTTTAAGATTATTAATAGGTACATTGTAGCATAATTTTGCATAAGCATAATTTTCTTGTTTTGTTCTTGTACTTTTCCTTCGAACACTATTATTTTCTCTTCAGAATTTCACCGGAGAATAGCAGTGATGACTAGAGAACATCTTGAACGTGAGTACCAGAAAGCACGTGCTGCAATGATACAAAGAAATGAGTACTTGAAGAGACTCTTAAACGTGGAGGAACCAAACTCAATAAAGGTGACAAACAAGAAACAGAAAAAAGATAACATACAGGATGTATCACACATTAATTCAAAACAAAGACCAGCTGCACCCCAATCTGATGGTAATCTTCTATTATTTTTTTAACAATATTTCTACAGCTGTTATTTGTGTACTTTCCAATAATATTTGTTGCCTATTTTTAAGTGTATGCTAGACAATTATGGAGATTAAATTACTATAACACTGAACAACTTGGTAGCATAAAGTTAGTTATAGTAATATCTTGAGATTTGTCTGAAAATATTAATACTTGTATACAATTTGCAATTATGTACCATGCTTAAATCTTCAAATGTGCCACCCAGACATTCTGCCTGCTATACTTTCACCACCACACATTCAAAATGCGGGCTATTCTACTAGTGGCAGAACGTACACTCAAAGTTATTTGGCAGCTGGTGAAGAAACTTTGGAATCATTTGATGTTGGTATGTCCCAACATCATTTGTTGGTATTTAAATGAGGGTTTATTTAATGGACACACGTCATAAATATTATGTACCAAAATTGTGCTTAATGCCTATGAAATTTTGTTTAACATATTATACTAATCATTCCTTTCACTTACAAATTTTTCTTACTAATTTTTAATCCCATATTTCAAAGTACTTGCTGCAGAACTTGAACAAATTAAAGATTCTCAGCCAAGTGTTTCTGACTGGCAAAAAAGAAGAAAAAATGCAGAGATTAATTGGGGAGAAAGCAGGGCAATGCTGTTCGATTGGACATTGTCTGAGTTGGGTGTTCCAGATAAAGGTAAATTAAATATTGCTGTGTTCATTAAGGTTATACTGTATAATAAGCATCATATGCAAATTAATGACACTCTATTAATACATTTAGACTTCAGATTGTTTAAAATGTTAGGTATACAGTATTTAAAATTAGTATAAATAATTACCCCTTTTTTCATCAGGTAAAATTTGTGTACAATGTACAAATTGTGAGGCAAGCATCAAATGTGAAGACTGTTTTGCATTTTTGTGTCACATTTGTGACCAAATGCAACATTTTCTCATGCCTTTCCACCACAGATTATATTGGAAAAATGGCTTTTATGAGCCATTAGACCCGACACAAACTGTGTGCCCTGAAGGAAATATCTTTCACTGGAGTAAGTATACGATACCTGTATAAAATCCGTACTTTGTTCCGAGATTACTTCTACTTCCCAATCCCAGTCTAGAGCTACGATTATCTTGGTATAACAAAATAAAATGAATAAATGTTTCATTTCAGTCATTACAACATTTGGAGAAGTCTTAAAGTTTAAACCTGACACTTGGTTTTATAGATTGATTTAATCGTCTGATTGTTTCTTTTCTGTGAATTTCTCAGTCATTATCTGGAGAATAATGTCAATATTTTGTACAATCAAGAAACAATGAAATATTCAGTCTGAAATTCTTTTCCATAAAACTCATTTTGTCAAACTGTCTTCCTTTTCTTTGTTACCAGAACCTGTTGTACCAGCCCAACCACCAAATTCTTGCCCCAACTGCACAGATTGCAAGTTTAAAATTTCAAGCTCCAGCAATCTCTGCATCTTCATCACTATAATGGGTAAATAAACTTTAAAATTTACCCTTTTATTTCCATTACCGGATATTCCTGAATCACAATACATTTTGAAATTTTTGTTGCTATAAATGTTAATTTTTACATCACTATTTTAGCAAGTCGCCACACCACTCAATGCACTGTATTTTAAACTACAGGAAGGTATGACCTCTATACTCCAATCTATACATGCCACTGTGGATATGAGCATCAACAACTAGGCAAGACCATGCACAAGTCTGGTTTCTATTCATCATTAGGAAAGAGCAGCACATTCTACAGCACCAGTCTGCTTGAATCATGGCACCATATCAAAAGAAATTGTCCCGGAACATCATTTCGGGCATTAGTCACTGCACTGGAATCCTTTGGTGCTTCTCGTGGGCGTGTATGTTTTGATACCGTTATTCTTAATATTTTCAGTTTTATATTTCAATACAAAAATTATCAAAATTTTGTAGTAATGTATATTCATTTATTAATAATTAGTTTTTAATTTTGTTCAAACACAAAATGGAATGTTTTTTTTGTTTATTTATCTTATGTCATAATATGCATTTTAAATGTCACCATCTAAAAAATTCTATTCCTAGATTGGACCCATTAATTATATAACTTCGAAGAGAGTGTTCTTCGAATGGCGATTCCAGCAATATGAGCTGAGAAAAATTAGAGGAGAAGCTGACAATGAGTGTCCTGCTTGTGATAAAACCCCTTTAGCAGTACATATTGATGGCAACAAGAAGCTGTATCGTTACAACAAAGTTGGGAGGTAATAAAATGTGCTTTACAGATACTTAATGTATAGTATTCTTTTGTTCTCTACACACACTATATTATAATGAATTATATTGTCTTCAAATTAATGTTCTTATAAATAAAGTATGCACATATAAATATACATTGTCATATGACATATTTTTTAACTGAGTATGTCTTTATAGTTTGCCTTTCAATTGCATCCATATCATCATTTTATTTATCTAACACCATGTAAATTTTTGTTTTATGTAAAATTTAGCAGTGCATCAGAATTCTTCATATAAAACATTTTTTGATACCCCATTACCCATTGTTTAATATTATAGTGGTTACAGACAATAAATAATTATTTCTGAATTATCATTGCAGAGGTATCAGAAACCCCTATTATTCTGATAGTATCTTCAGCAAAGATGAAGATGTTCAAGCTCATGTTGGCACTATTCAGAGCTTGAAAACTAAGGTGAGTTTTATTATATATTGAGAAACCTTCAATTTTACCTAATAACTGTTTGGCGACTATAACATATGGTGGCCATTTTTGTATTTTTTCATTATAGTTTATATATATTGAATAAGGAAATATAACCCATAGAAATTCTTATGTGCAACAACAATGCCTATCGCGCAAAATAATCTCTACCTTCTACCCGTCCTACATAATTATAATCATGCTCACCAACTGGGTATTTAGTTACTATAAATATTTTTGTTTAACAAACAGAGTAAGCACACGTGTGGAGTGTCTACATGGAAAGCTGCTCAAAATAAGCCTCTTTCATTCCAAAGTTTGGATGAAACAGGAATCAGCATGGCCTCCTGTCGACATGGTATTATCCTCCACACCTTGAATATGTATCAAGGAGAGCTGTACAGTTATGCCCACTATTTGCAAATTATGTATTTCAAATACGTAAAGTTTATTTGTCAAGACATAATTTGCAAATATTGGCCATGGGCCTTAACTGTGGCTCAGAAACAATCACATTTTCACATTGGTCAAGCAAAGCCATTTTTAGGAGTCCTACATGCAAAAGGACATGCTTGGTATTGTCAGGTAAATAAAAATATAACATTACATTTATGTATACTAATTAAATTTAATGTAATGTATACATTACATTAAATATAATAAGTACAGTTTGTGTAAAAAATTTAAGATTTCTGATTGTTTAAGATTAATGATATACGTATCATTTAATATAGTAGGAGGCTTTTAATTTTTGTACAATAATTTGAATTTTTTTTTACTGTATACTTTTATGTTAAAGGTATTGTATGGAGGGCGGTGGCAAGAAGGAAGTGGCATGACTTTAGGGGAAGAGGCAGAGCAAGTGTTTGCATACCTCTCACGATACAACTCTACAACTAAAAACATGCTGAAAGCTGGTATTTGTTTATATGGTTCATCTGATCAAGTTTTTTATTATTTTACCTGCCCTGTAATCAGTATAATGCGATTTGTATTCAGTATTCAATAAGTATCAACTCCCTCAAATAATCAATAAAAGAATGAAAACATATTGGTCAAACTTGAGTTGGTCGTGGTGAGTAAAGGTATGTTATGAAACTGTTATTAATCTATGCTCTTCAAGATGTTCATTGCTATAAATATTTTTCTCAGAAAGAACAGAAGAACTCACAGAGGGTGCAGTCTTTTGGAACCATCGAAAAATTGATGGACTGGCTCGTGCATTAGTTACTCGACTCAGAAAGGTACTAAAAATAATATATATTTATTTTATTTATTTGTATTTATTTTGAAACTTATTATAATGCATTTATATGTGAAAGGTATTATAATGCATTTATAGGTTAGTTATGTGTTCAGATCATGTACTACATATATTTTCCATTATAAATTAGCGACCATTTCCTTGAATTAACTGCTTGAACTTTTTCAATATATCAATAAGGTTAATTTGTATAAAGTATATAGTATTTAATTAACCTAAATGTATGATTCCGAGATATATCAAATGTGTTCACAGAGAAATCACAGTATCGTGATATATCACGGGAACTGTGATGAGGGTTTGAACCCCATGCACTGAGTGCTCTCAGATGCATGCTCTAGTTCACTACGCCACGACATGGTCAGATGAATTGCAACTTGGAGTACTACTGCACCCACAAGGATCCCAAGGCTTCCACTGAAGCCAAACCAGGTTTCACACAATTCCCCCATGAACTCGGTCTCTGTCATTCAGTAGTTCTGCCTTTGATGCCCCCATTTCAATGTCTTTCTCCATGTATTGATATATCACAATAATATGAATTCTATGTGTATTGAAAGGGCCATCAGAGGTAAAACTACTGGAGGACACAGACCAAGTACATGGGAAACTGCATGCACAACCGCCCATGGAATGGGTATGGGGGTGCATAATTAACAAAAATTGAATTGTGGGTTCATTAGTACCCTAGGTTGCAATTCTTTTGACCATGTTGTGGCGCATTCAACTACAGCAAGCATCTGGGAATGCCAAGCCCATAGGTTCGAACCACTCATCATGGTTAATGTGATTTGTTCATTAAATTTATTATATTTTCAAATAGGCCAGAGAGACGGAAATAACAGTTTCAAATGAGATCGACAAACTTGATGTTCAAAAGTCATTGATTCAAGAATGGCGATCTGACCTACAAATGATTTGTAAGGAGTTAGAGTTAAACACTGGAACAACCTCGAAGAACATAAAATATTCTATCGAGGCAGTTGCAGACTCTATCAGGCATCGCAAAAATCTGATTGCCACTGATGCAGGTAGGCTTACTATTTCTTTGTTAACTCTGAAGCAATTTCTATTTAGCTCTTGTCTATAATTTCTATGTAGGTAAATGATGAGGAAATTTTTTTAACAACTTTAAAACTTTCAGCCAAAAAACTTTATTTGCAGCATCCAGTAAAATGCGCTCTTCACTCCGGCACAGAAATGAGTGTGATAGGAAAAAGCTTCAAGGCTTCATAAAAATCTACAATAGTGAAAACTCTGAAATTCTCAGTGAAAAGGATGCAATAGAAGGTATCCTGCCATGGCACAATTTATTGCCTCATCATAGCCAAAATGGTATGTAACTACATCTCATTTTATCAGGGGTTACAATTCGGCCTTATCAAGATAACTAACATTTAGCATGCATAATGGATAAGCTTTACTTATTTTTGAAGTAAAATATCATCACTACTGTTTGTAAAATAGGTGCAGTATCATAATCCGTAGGTTTTTATCAGGTTGATACTGCACAATAAACTATGTATAGTATGTATAATGCAAGTACCTAAACTGTAATTACATTAAATTGAGTTGTAGTTTACTTGCAGTAAATATAATTTTCCTCTTTTATTAGTGTCCCTTGCTCAAAAAAAGAAGGCAGTAGAAGATGTGGAGCTTCAGAAGAGATCCAGAGAAGAGCAACAACACACTGTTCAAGAAATGCTGCATTATCTCGCATATTACAAGAATAAGAGAGAGATTTTAACCGAACATACTGAAGAGTTGTTATGTGGAATTTTTCCTTCATATCTAAGCAAGGTAAGCTAACAGCCTAAATGTGTGTTGCAATTCAGTTCTTCATAAACATTTATCCAGCAGAATTTTATACTTGAGTAAAGTCTTGCTATTTACAACTTTGACAGGTAGACAATTCCATGGTTTTCATATACTGTACTGGTGTGTTTTACATATATTTGAACTTTTACCGAAAACTTTATTTATTTATTCTAATTTCTTTAGTATTTTCAGGGAAATTTGTAAATGTCTTAAACCCCATTAAATAGTCTATATATTACAGGATCCTAACAAGTACACTATTGAAGAGAAGCACCTATCAACCAAAAATAAGAGTGGAATCTTGGCTCTTTTGAAGCAAGGGCAAAAGTTGTGTTCTGACAAGCTGAGTGATGCAAAGCGTTTATTTGGATACCAGGAAGAGGATGTTGATGTTTCCGAGCCCTACCTGGAGCTTTGTGACAGTGAAGATGATGATGATGAAGATGAAGAATTACTACTAAACTGATGATACAAAAGTTAAGTATAATAAATTTTACCTGATTTCTCTTGCTAATTTCTCTTACTTAATTTCTCTAATTTCTAATTATCCTAGCCCTAAGATTACTACTGGCCTCCATTGCCTTGCCTGCACTTTGTTTCCCCCTTAACCATATCACTCATTCTTACAGGTGTGAGACAGAGAGGTACAAGATCATCCAAGAGGAACAACACCTGAAGCACCCAACATTTGGGTGTTTTAATTAATAAAAACGCCCTTCATGGCTTCACTCATCCTGGCTGGTTTAATTAAAAAAACCTAACCTAAACCTAATATATATACCTCTAGAGTCAAGGGAGTTAAGTTTTAGGCTGCACAATGAAACTGCTATTGACAATTTTATAACTGCTGCTGATAATGTCTGTCCTGTGACTTTTTTGTAAGCATAACCAAAAGGCTTAACAATCCCTTGCTTACAAAGGGAATACTTAAACCCATTAATAAAAAACATGACCTTGAGAAGAAGTATAGGTTAGGAATTGTCTCCAAAGAATTCTCATGCTCTTCAACAGGTCACTTGAACTCCAAACCTTTCCAGTTATCCTAAAAAAAGCGAGTTACCCCTGTACACAAATGTGGTGATCTCACAGATGTTAACAATTACAGACCTATATCAATCCTGCCTAACTTGTCAACATTTTTTGAAAAGCTACTTGAACTTGAACTCCAAACCTTTCCAGTTATCCTAAAAAAGCGAGTTACCCCTGTACACAAATGTGGTGATCTCACAGATGTTAACAACTACAGACCTATATCAATCCTGCCTAACTTGTCAACATTTTTTGAAAAACTTATCTGCAAGCAGTTTTACTCTTATCTAGCCAAACACCATATACTTAGTACTAGGCTGTACAAGAATATAACAACTCTTGTATATATCTCAAAAAAAAAAAAAAAAAAAAAAAAAAGCACAAGACGAAGCTTGAAAAAGTTTAGTGGTATGCCAATAGGCTAGTCCCAGGACTAAGAGGCATGAGTTACGAGGACAGGCTGCGAGAAATGCAATTGATAGGGTACATAAAGATAAACTGTTTAACACGGGTGGTAGGCGAACAAGGGGACACAGGTGGAAACTTAGTACCCAAATGAACCACTAGGATGTTAGAAAGAACTTTTTCAGTGTCAGAGTAGCAATAGATGGAATGCATTAGGCAGTGATGTGGTGGAGGCTGACTCCATACACAGTTTCAAATGCAGATATGATAGAGCCCAGTAGGCTCAGGAATCTGTACATCAGTTGATTGCCAGTTGAGAGGTGGGACCAAAGAGCCAGAGCTCAACCCCCCGCAACCACAACTAGGTGAGTATACACACACACACACACACGTACACACACACACACACACACAGACACAAACATACACACACTAATGCCTCTATTCACCTTGCAGTAAATAGGAACCTGAAAGTCAGGAAGCTGCTAAAGGCTGCATCTTGGGGATGTGTGAGTGTGTTAGATAAAAATATATGTTGTTTAGATATGATGGAGGAAAAGAGGCCGAGAGTCGGTACATTAGACAACCGACGCTTAGAAAGGCGGGGTCCAAGAGCTAACAGCTAAATCTTGGAAATAATAAATTAAAATATTTAATACACCCACATACATGTTTCACATTATTTTGGCTGAGGGCACACTGAGGGCTGATGGCCCCGTCGACGGGGCAGGAAGTCGGTGGTTGATCAAAGGCCTCCCACATCCTCCACATACCTGAGGATTATTCCGGCTTAATTTTAAACGGAAGTAATGTCTTGGCATTTACGGCTTCAGCGGGTGGGTGGGTCCGTGGGTTTATTACACTGTGAGTGAAAACAATCGCCTATTCTCTATTTTATATTGCGGCTTGTAGAGCTAGAAGCTGTTGCCTCTTGTGTGCGTTGCACAAGGGGATTAATATCTGGATTAATAGCTTTCAATATTTCCAGTATGTTTAAGGTAACGCTTAAATACCGAAGATACTGCTATTGGACACCGCTTAATTGACAATGTCTCAACAACGCAGGCTAAAGATGTGCGTGGCTCCTGCTATTGCAATGATGCTCATTTGTTTTTCAATGATGGGCCTTAGTTGCCCCCTCTCTAACTTACCGTTCTAAATACCCCTTCTCCATCTTCCGCAAACATTTCCCCTCATACATCTCCCCCCTTTCCTCCTGTCCCCCTTGTCCATCTTTGTCCCCCTGTCCATCTTTGTCCCCTGTCCCTCACTTTGTCCCCTTGCCCACATTTTCTGTCCTCTGTCCCAGATCCCTTTCCCCCTCTCTGTCCCCCTGTCCCCCCTTTCCATCTCTCTGTCCCCCTGTCCCTCTCTATCCCATTGTCCCTGTCTCTGTCCCCCCTGTCTCTCTCTGTCCCCCTGTTCTTCTCTGTCCTCCTGTTCCTCTCTCTGTCCCCCTGTCACTCTCTGTCCCCCTGTTCCTCTATGTCCCCCCTGTCCATCTCTCTGTCCCCTGTACCTCTCTGTCCCCCTGCCCACTCTTTCTGTCCGCTGTCCATCATCTGTCCCCCTCCCTTTCCTCCAGTCCCCCTATCCATCTCTGTCCCCTTGTCCCTGTCTCTCCTCTGTCCCCTCTCTCTTGGTCTCCTGCCCCCCTCTCCTCCCTCTGTCCCCCGGTCCCCCTCTCTGACCCTGTCCCTCTGTCTCTGTCTCTGTCCATGTCCCCCTCTCTGTCCCTGTCTCCCTCCCTGTCCCACTGCTCCCCCTCTGTTCCCCCGTCCCTCCTCTGGCCCTGTCCGTCTGTCCCTGTCCCTCTGTCTCTGCCTCTCCTCGTTTCTGACATTCTCTGTGTAGCTGAGTACCCAAATGAGCCACAGAGAGATTATAGAAAGAACTTTTCAGTGTCAGAGTAGTTAATAAATGGAATGCTTTAGGCAGTAATGTGGTGGAGGCTGATTCCATACACAGTTTCAAGTGTATGGAAAGTGTATGTATTCAAGTGGCGGGACCAAAGAGCCAAAGTTCAACCCTTGCAACCACAACTAGGTTAGTACATACATACATACATAAGATATAAAACAGTGGAGGATTCCCAGGTAGAACAATCAACCACAATGCCCATTACCCCTTTACCCTGATGTCCTTAACTACACAACTATACAAGAGTCATTAACACGTGTAATGGCTGATCCCCCATCACGATAGCATAAAGACCAATTGCTTGACCCGCAGTCTGTCTTGCTCCTCAAATAATTTTCGGGTTAACATGAAAACGTCTCTCGAGTTTATCTTTCTAATGTTGTTTTCCCATCTTTCATTTTATCAGCTTAGTTCCTTTATTATGCCCCAATTACTCATCCCTTGAGCGGTAGTTAAACTGAACCCAAATTTAAAAAAAGTTCCTTGCTAAGCAAGCTACAGTCTTGATAAGTCAGATATATTGTTTGTTAACACATTTCTCAACAATGAACAGTCAGTTTTATCAAGCTAACATATCCTAACACAACGAGTGAGAGTATTAACTGGTATAATTATTTTATTAGACCAGTATATATTATTAGATTATACTGGTATAATTATATATATATATATATATATATATATATATATATATATATATATATATATATATATATATATATATATGTATATATATACATATACATACATAGAAGGAAATTTCCTGTTTCATTTTTCCTCCGTGGTCTGACATTGTCATATATATATATATATATATATATATATATATATATATATATATATATATATATATATATATATATATATATATATATATATATATATATATATATATATATATATATGTATGTATGAGTGTGTGTGTACATGTGTATACAACATTAATAATTTTGTAACTAGCGTCAAACATTGTTATTTGCTTAGCTAAACGAACTAGAGGGTTCCGGTCCTGAACCGATTATGTGCCTCTGTAATCCTTTACACCACGGCCCACGGGATGGGTATGGGGTGCATAATAAAGAAAGCAATAGAAGAAATTGAAATTGCATAATACGGTTATTGACATTCAATAATAGTAAGATAAAGCAATGAGGACCAAATGGGAGACCAGTGATCAGTGTCTTGTATCCCCTGCAATACCTCAAATCCTACGTACCTCACTGACAGGCTCCAGTATGTTTCTGTGAATAATTCAATTTCTCCCACCCTACCCATCAACATTGGTGTTCCTCAGGGCAGCATACTTGGCATACTTGGGTATCCTTTGGAGGTGCTTATCCAGTTCTCACTTGAACACTGTGAGGGGATTGCCAGTTATGCCATGCAGTTATGCAATGTATGAATCTATCTATAAGTCCACCAATCTTTGTAAAAATTTCTTGTATGGATGTACCTTACCTAAATAAACATTTATTTATTTATTATTTATATTTAGGATTCATCAACTGCCAAAGATATTCACATGTCAGTATAATTCTGGAGAGAGAGAGGTTTGGGAAAAGCCGTTATACCAACTAGTCAGCAATAAGGGTGATATTTGTGGGGCACAGGCACACTCGGCCTGGCCCATTAACCCCCAACTGACACTATAACTACTAGCTACTAGGTACATGAACATAATTACATAATTTACGTACATAATTTAAGGTACATAATTACTAGGTACATGAGGACTGGCCATTGTACTATATAGACCTGAAAAAGTGTAACTTAGCGACAACAAGAAAATATTGAATCACAAGACCAACGACGACCATTCCCTTACCCTGCCATAAACACTGAAATTTGACACCCTACCTCTGGAGCCACCCTGACCACAGGTCCACCAACTACATTTCCCTCCCTCCAACTCCCTCCCTCCAACTAGTACACCCAGAAACAAGATATACTAGGTGAATACACACATACAAGGTATACTAGGTGAGTACTAGTTGAGTACTTACACACAAGATATTCTAGGTGAGACTAGGTGAGTATACACACACACGCAACATATACTAAGTTAGTACACCCAGAAACAAGATATACTAGGTGAATACACACATACAAGGTATACTAGGTGAGTACTAGTTGAGTACTTACACACAAGATATTCTAGGTGAGACTAGGTGAGTATACACACACACGCAACATATACTAAGTTAGTACACCCAGAAACAAGATATACTAGGTGAATACACACATACAAGGTATACTAGGTGAGTACTAGTTGAGTACTTACACACAAGATATTCTAGGTGAGACTAGGTGAGTATACACACACACGCAACATATACTAAGTTAGTACACCCAGAAACAAGATATACTAGGTGAATACACACATACAAGGTATACTAGGTGAGTACTAGTTGAGTACTTACACACAAGATATTCTAGGTGAGACTAGGTGAGTATACACACACACGCAACATATACTAAGTTAGTACACCCAGAAACAAGATATACTAGGTGAATACACACATACAAGGTATACTAGGTGAGTACTAGTTGAGTACTTACACACAAGATATTCTAGGTGAGACTAGGTGAGTATACACACACACGCAACATATACTAAGTTAGTACACCCAGAAACAAGATATACTAGGTGAATACACACATACAAGGTATACTAGGTGAGTACTAGTTGAGTACTTACACACAAGATATTCTAGGTGAGACTAGGTGAGTATACACACACACGCAACATATACTAAGTTAGTACACCCAGAAACAAGATATACTAGGTGAATACACACATACAAGGTATACTAGGTGAGTACTAGTTGAGTACTTACACACAAGATATTCTAGGTGAGACTAGGTGAGTATACACACACACGCAACATATACTAAGTTAGTACACCCAGAAACAAGATATACTAGGTGAATACACACATACAAGGTATACTAGGTGAGTACTAGTTGAGTACTTACACACAAGATATTCTAGGTGAGACTAGGTGAGTATACACACACACGCAACATATACTAAGTTAGTACACCCAGAAACAAGATATACTAGGTGAATACACACATACAAGGTATACTAGGTGAGTACTAGTTGAGTACTTACACACAAGATATTCTAGGTGAGACTAGGTGAGTATACACACACACGCAACATATACTAAGTTAGTACACCCAGAAACAAGATATACTAGGTGAATACACACATACAAGGTATACTAGGTGAGTACTAGTTGAGTACTTACACACAAGATATTCTAGGTGAGACTAGGTGAGTATACACACACACGCAACATATACTAAGTTAGTACACCCAGAAACAAGATATACTAGGTGAATACCCTAACACCAACCTCCTACAGTACACAACACCAACCTCCCACAGTACACCTCCCACAGGTAACCCCAACACCAACCTCCCACAGTACACAACACCAACCTCCCACAGTACACCTCCCACAGGTAACCCCAGCACCAACCTCCCACAGTACACCTCCTACAGGTAACCCCAACACCAACCTCACACAGTACACCTCCCACAGTAACCCCAGCACCAACCTCCCACAGTACACAACACCAACCTCCCACAGTACACCTCCCACAGGTAACCCCAGCACCAACCTCCCACAGTACACCTCCTACAGGTAACCCCAACACCAACCTCACACAGTACACCTCCCACAGTAACCCCAGCACCAACCTCCCACAGTAACCCCAACACCAACCTCCCACAGTACACAACACCAACCTCCCACAGTACACATCCCACAGGTAACCCCAGCACCAACCTCCCACAGTACACCTCCCACAGGTAACCCCAACACCAACCTCCCACAGTAACCCCAACACCAACCTCCCACAGTACACAACACCAACCTCCCACAGTACACATCCCACAGGTAACCCCAGCACCAACCTCCCACAGTACACCTCCCACAGGTAACCCCAACACCAACCTCACACAGTACACCTCCCACAGTAACCCCAGCACCAACCTCCCACAGTACACCTCCTACAGGTAACCCCAACACCAACCTCACACAGTACACCTCCCACAGTAACCCCAGCACCAACCTCCCACAGTAACCCCAACACCAACCTCCCACAGTACACAACACCAACCTCCCACAGTACACATCCCACAGGTAACCCCAGCACCAACCTCCCACAGTACACCTCCCACAGGTAACCCCAACACCAACCTCCCACAGTAACCCCAACACCAACCTCCCACAGTACACAACACCAACCTCCCACAGTACACATCCCACAGGTAACCCCAGCACCAACCTCCCACAGTACACCTCCCACAGGTAACCCCAACACCAACCTCACACAGTACACCTCCCACAGTAACCCCAGCACCAACCTCCCACAGTACACCTCCTACAGGTAACCCCAACACCAACCTCACACAGTACACCTCCCACAGTAACCCCAGCACCAACCTCCCACAGTAACCCCAACACCAACCTCCCACAGTACACAACACCAACCTCCCACAGTACACATCCCACAGGTAACCCCAGCACCAACCTCCCACAGTACACCTCCCACAGGTAACCCCAACACCAACCTCCCACAGTAACCCCAACACCAACCTCCCACAGTACACAACACCAACCTCCCACAGTACACATCCCACAGGTAACCCCAGCACCAACCTCCCACAGTACACCTCCCACAGGTAACCCCAACACCAACCTCCCACAGTACACAACACCAACCTCCCACAGTACACCTCCTACATCTTCTACATCTTATTTGGAAGCAAATCTACAAATGCAATTCAGCTTCAGATGACAATGTAAACATTAGCAATAACAATGATGGAAAGTTTCTTGGTCTATTCTTAGACAAGAGACTCAACTTCAGTACCCACATACAATACATAACTAAGAAAGTCTCTAAAACAGTTGGTATACTCTCCAAAATCAGATATTATGTACCTAACCCTGCTCTCATCTCTCTATATTATACACTAATCTATCCCTATCTCAACTATGGTATCTGTGCATGGGGTTCAACCACTGCAAACCACCTCAAGTCCATCATCACCCAGCAAAAATCTGCTATCAGAATAATATCAAATTCTGCTTTCAGACAACACACAGCCCCCTTGTTTAACTCCCTAAACATGCTAAACATAATCTCACTCCATAAATTCTCTTGTGTCAACTACATTTACAAAACCCTGTTCTTAAATGCAAATCCTGCTCTGAAACTCTTCCTGGACAGATGTAATAGGACCCATTATCACCACACCAGAAATAAATATCTCTTTGATATCCCCAGAGTTAAACTTGTATAAATAAATAAATAAATAAATAAATATGTTTATTCAGGTAAGGTACATACATACAAGTAATGTTACATTAATGGATCGATATATAGATAGAGCTAGTACATACAATGCCTAAAGCCACTATTACGCAACGCGTTTCGGGCAGGAAAAACATTAATATCTAGAACTTAATACTAATTGAGCATAAAGAATAAAATGTGTTGAGAACAAATACAAATAAAGATAAAAAAAAGAGGGAACATGACTGAAAAAGCAGCACAAATACAATAGGTTGACAAACAGTGTTGATTAAAAAAAAAAAAAAAATAACAGACATGGGTTGACAATAGAGGGGTAAGGTAGGTTAGTGAATTTATTAGGTAGTGTTTAGTTTTTATCTTAAACTGGTTGAGAGAGGTACAGTCTTTAACATGGTTGGGAAGATCATTCCACATTCTGGGTCCCTTGATTTGTAGAGCATTTCTAGTTTGATTAAGTCGTATTCTTGGAATATCAAAACTGTATTTTTTTCTGGTGTGGTGCTCATGGGTTCTGTTACAACCTTCAATGAAGCTTTTGAGCTTATATGTATGTATTTGTAATGTATGTATGTAAACAATGTATATATTATCATTTATCAATTCTGATAGAAATTACCTACTTAAAATTATCTGTTAGATTAAGGACCTGCCTGAAACGCTGCGCAGTACTAGTGGCTTTACAAGATTGTAAATACTGTACTATTCAATGTATTCTCACAACCCCAATGTACCTACTTGTATATATATAAATAAAATAAAATAAAATATTGTGATGGGTCAGTAGCTAGGGATGGGAAGGCAGGATGCAGTATGCCAAACTGAATTCGTGCGCCCCTTGAGGGACTTGAAGTAGAGGGATAGGGATCACAGGATAAGTATGGGTTGCACAAACTACTGGTAACAGGATGAGTATGGGTTGCACAATTAATTACTACAAAGTGGTTGAGTATGGGGTGCACGTAAATGAAGACTCCCAAGAAGCAAATCAGAGATCAGCCCAAGCTTCATCTTGAGGCAAAGCTCAATGCCTTAAGCCATATTGATGCTCTGTCCACAGAGCATTCTCTCTCTCAAATCATAATAGTACACTAATGGTTCCCTACACCACCCCTCAGGTGCAGCTGCAGCAGGCTTGGGTGACATGATGACTATGGGGTGCACAATAAACTAACACTCACAGAATGAGTATGGGCTGCACAATAAGCTACCTCTCACAAGATTAGTAATAAAGAAACATTAATTTTTTGGGTAGGGTGACTGAAACTCATCCTGGGGTAAAAATGTTTATTTAAATTTATTATAGTTAAATGAATTTAGTAAATTATTCCATATATTGTATTATAAGTGAATTGACACTAAACTATAAATGATACTAATAAGGTTTTAAAAATGAAAAACAGTAAAAATCCTTCATGTAAGATATGGAAGTTGAAAAGTAAATTAACTGTAAACTAAATTATAAACTGTAGACATAATATAAAGTATTATAAGTAAAATACCTATAAACTACCAAATAATGTGTAAGGAACCATTTCTATTGTTTGTCCTTTTTTACCTGTTTCCTCAGGTATTTTAAAATTCCCATTCCGTTGTTACTACACTGTTTTCCTGGTGTAGTTCCCTGTGGTTCAAATTTTACTACTTGTACTTCTTGCTGTTTCTGAAGGATTGCTAATGGTAGCCCTTGTTGCACCGGCGGAACTTTTTGTAAATGTTCCACCTGCGGAACTTTTTGTAATTGTTGAATTTCTTGCACCTGCGGTACTTTTTGGACTTTATGCACCTGCTGCACTTGTAGCTCGTCAGGATTTTTTTCCAGGGCATTATCGCTATCACCTTCTGATCCTAATGTAAGTTTATCTGCATCAAGCTTCCTTGTGCGTGCTGGAAAAAAAAATAAAAATAAAAAATAAAAAATTTTGAAATGGAAGATCCTGTGTAACAAATTTAATCAGTTACTATGATCGAGCCGCAGAAATTTTACAGGAAAGATATGGTTGGGTTGACTGCATCTATCTGGACCTAAAAGAGGCATTCAATAGAATTCCACATAAGAGTTTGTTCTGGAAACTGGAACATATTGGAGGGGTGACAGGTAAGCTTCTAACATGGATTAAAAAATTTCAAACTGATAGAAAAATGAGGGCAGTAATCAGAGGCAATGTATTGGACTGGAGAAATGTCACGAGTGGAGTACCACAGGGTTTAGTTCTGGCATTCATGGATAAATAATAAATAAATTGTTCATGATTTTTTTAGACAAAAGCTAGAATATGCAGCAGTTGTATGGTGCCCATATCTTAAGAAGTACATGTACAAACTTGAAATGATACAAAGACGTCATGGGTGTCATAGGGGCACCAGCACACTGGTTTGCTAAAGGGCCCTTAATGCTGTCGAGACCTTATGGGCCCTTGGACCCATTACGTTAAGACATAGTGC